>NC_084591.1:39613384-39913384 GCF_033807715.1 Cololabis saira | reverse complement strand
ACACCTTACCCGCCCTGTGTGAATGGGTTTGAATGTGTATGAATGTTTGTGGTGGTCGGAGGGGCCGTTAGGCGCGATATGGCAGCCACGCTTCCGTCAGTCTGCCCCAGGGCAGCTGTGGCTACAAATGTAGTTTACCACCGGTGAGGATGTGTATGAATGAATAATGATCTCTGTAAAAAGCGCTCTGGGTGCCTAGAAGAGCGCTATATAAATCCAAGTCATTATTATTATTATTATTATTATTATTATTATTATAATATATTTACGACTTTATTCTCATTATATTATGACTTTATTCTCGTAATTTTACGACTTTATTCTCGTAATATGACTTTATTCTCATAATTTTTTTGTCTTAGTTTGGCCCTAATACTCCGTCGTATGACTGGACCTTAGCTCTGAAATGAAATGAAATGACTCACAGGGCCGAATCCACCTCCAGCGCTCACATACTCAGGGAACTTGTTGATGTCCATAAGGTTGAGCTGCTGCTGTGGAGTCTGGCTTGTGGACAGCCTCCATGGCTCGGAAAGTACCTAGTAGTGTGGGCATGGAGAGTTGAATAGACATTGGATAAACTAGTTAACAAGAGACCAGAAAGATTGGAAAGATGACATGGTTATACTTCTAACCTTCTCAAGAAATGGTGAGTCCACACCCAGGTACTTGGACACGATGTAAAGGCAGAAAAGGTGACGGTCGATGCCAGATCCAGTCATGGCCAAACGATACATGTTTTGATGCTTCTCTGCTGCCTTACGAAACAGTGCCAGCCTACAGGTGTTCTGGTCACACAAACAAACCATTTAACATTCGTGCAAGTCTTTGGTGACATTAACATAATGACCGCCCAAGAACACGAGAGTTCAGAGTCCAGGGCGCGAGACACACTGCCCCTCGGTGTTGGTGACCGAGCCCTGGGCAGGACAACGTGACATTCAGTGTCACCATATCTGGCGCGTTCAGAGCTGGATTAAATAAATGGACTACACTAGGCAGACTGTGATTTTTGGGCCCCCCTCCATCGATGTTATTTATGAAATCTTAAACTTACCAAAGTTACTAATAAAAGTTAATTCACATTTTACATAGTCAAGTTGGTTCTTTGTATTCCAAAATAAGTCATGTGTTGTATATTAAACAGTCTATCAGACTATTTTTAGATTTTTATTATTTATACGTTATTACAACACTATTAAATGCTATTAAATTATCCTTATCTTATCGATTGCGAGTATCATTGTTAAGGTATTAGTAAATCATCAATAGGTGTCAGCATTGCTATGTAAACAGAGTAAAATAAGATAAATGTTTTAAGCTATTGCATTTTGCAGAAAATCTTAATTAAATGTGTTGATTAAATTGAACAGTTAAATAAGAAGTCAAATCTACAAAGACCAATAAAATTTGCAGTAAGACAAAGTGTGCTGTAGGATGTATGTCTGTATGTGTATATGTATGTATGTGTATGCGTATGCGTATGCAGACACGTCTGGGAGACTTGTGAGGCCCTGTGTGAAATGGCTGGGGGGGCCCTTGCGCGTGAGCGCGCGTGCTAAATTTTTGGGTTTTTCGGGTCGGATCGGGTGTCTATATGCGCAATTTTAACTCTCCAATTAGCAAAATACTGGATACCTTCCCCTGCCTCATCATCATCTGGGCTTGCCTCGACGCGGGGCCCCGCGGCTGCTTGAGACCCGGGCGGATCGGTGATTTTTGTAACAAATTTATCAAACGTGCCTTTCAGAGAGGCATTAAACTCTTCCATTTTCTTTCGTTTTTTTCTTTTTTCATCCCCTGATGGAAATTTCCTGATTCTGTCTCGTTCTCTCGACATTGTGTTGAACAACAGACACGCGTCATCATTGCACATATATTTATTGATATGCACAGACTAGTATATATTTAGGTCTGTAATGGAACGTGACTGTTGATATTTATAAGGGAAAAAAGGAAAAAAAAAACGGCCCATAGCGCGAGGCCCCTTGGGGCACAACATGTGCTCAGCATCTAATTTATCGGCAAAGCTTTTCATACACAATCTTAAAATCTGATATTTATGTTTTTGTGGGTTTTTTTTTTGCTCACTGTTGAAGCCGTGTCCTCCATGGCTTTCACAAAGGCGGCAGCCTCAGGGGTGCAGGACCGCACCGTCTCTGTCCGTCCATCTCTGAACATGCGGGTCATGGAGGACTCATACGTCAGACAGAACACACCCTGATCCTGCAAAGCAAACGCTTCGATGTGATTTCATGATGCTCTTAGGCATTCAGAAGACAGCAATGTGCAAAATTGTAAGTAGCTTGACTGAAAGCAGATGTACCCTGAACTGTGCCAGCTGCAGGGCCAGCTGGATGAAGGCATCAGGGCTCGTCCTGCACTTCTTGATCAATCCTTTGCCAAACTCATTGAACAGGCAGCCGTGGAAGTCCACATCCTCGGCTATCTTCTGGGCTGACAGGTATGACGTTTCTATGATATCTTGGCACTAAGATTGGAGGATACGGAAATAATAAACTACAGATGAACTCCTAAAATCAAATGACATAGTCTCTGGTAATAATTCAACTACTATACCTCCTGTGAAATCTGCCACTGCAGTCGAGTGGGATAAGGCAGACCCCTGTTCACGTCGCCTCTACAATGCCCTTCCTCTGTGTAGCCGAGGTGGAAACAGTCTGTTGCAACAACATACTGCACAGAGAGGAGATACAGCTGAAGAAGCATTCAAACCTGGACTCTACTTAAATTTCCATCTCTAAATTAAGTTTTATACCTCCCACATGTGTCCCACGACTGGCGCATCTGCCCAAGAATGTTCAATATTTACACCCATCTTTCCATTTGGATAAGAGATTAAGTTGAAAGACTTATCAAACCACCTAGAAAGAAGGAAAGAACATCATTTTTCAATGCTGTTTCAGGGAAACGCATTGCTGCAGATAACGTATCCATGCTGAGGCTGAGGCTGAAGCCTGAGGCCTGAGGCCTTCCTTGTGACTACCTGTCATGGCACTTTCCATGCAGCAGGGACTTGGCATAACTATCAAGTGAGTTGGTCTTCTTTTCGTCATAACCTTGAGGCTCATCGTCAAGTGTCAAGAAGAAAGCAGCTGACTCAATAACATCCAAGGACACTTTGTTCACGCCGTGGCTGAAATATTTAACCCGAGCCCGTGCCCATGGAACTCTACAAAAGAGAGGGAAAGCAATTTAGATGGTGTATATTTACTGACATCTGAGTGTGTATGTGTCCCCGCACGTGTGCGTATTTAAACATGCCGGTTTCCTGCAGTCAGCGCAGCGAGTTTCACTTCTCCTGGTTGAGGTTCTGATGTGTCATTCAGGATCCTTTGAAACTGCATCTCCAGTTCGCTTGGTAAGAGGTGGCGGCCTCCCGTATACAGCCACAGCAGGAAGAAGCGGCCTTTGTGGTAGACAGTCAGGTGCTTCCGGTCAGTCAGGTGCTGCACAATGTCTGCGGATAATGATGAATCAGAAATGAAAGCCAAGGTTGTAACAACAGGTATTAGAGTTAAAAATCAGAAATATGCCTAGGAATACCACGTCTTCTCATAAGCACACATAGGCCCAAATAAGCTACCCATAATTAGTTTAGTTTATTTTCGGTCATGACACAAAAAAAAAATAATAAAAAACCAAGAATAAAACTGACAACAAGAAAACGTTCAATTGTTCAAGGAAAACATAACAAAGAAGTTTCCAGTATACAAATAAACAAATAACATCTAGACCGAAAAAGGGGTAGGCTGAAGCAAAGCTTATTATTTGCCTACCCTCAAAAAGATTAATTAAATTAATAAAATAAAAGCAAAAAGTAAGAGAAAGACTGCCCGTAAAACAAATTGCCTCTGTAGGGATAACAAACATTCCTCAAAAAATAAAGAAGATTTTTAAAATAAAGGTGCAGTCTACATGTTACCATCATTCTTAAAAAATCAAAGCAAATCACCAATTAAATAAATACCCAAATCAACATCAAGCCACTCATTAATTTAATATAAAGGAAATCATCCTTCTTTTCAATGTTTTTTTAAATAAAGTTAAAGTTCTACATAATTTCAAATCTATATCTAATTTATTCCATCCATCCACCGCTGCCACTGTAATGCATCTCAGTTTAGTGTTGGTTCTGATAGTTGATTTTCTGTATCTGCTCTCCCCTCTGAGGTTGTAATGGCTTTGTCTTAAATTGAACATATTTTGGATACAGTCTGGCAGCATGTTATTGTTGAACCCATGAACCCCTGCCAGTCCGGAGAAGGGAAATCAGTAAGGAATCAGAGGATTTCTTTTATTTTTTTCATGCAAACACGTGCCGTGACAGAGTTCACGGAGCCGTGGCCAAAAGTGTGGCTGACTGGAACATCGTGTCAGCTGATGTCGACCTGAACAGGTGCTCACCTGTCTCAATGCCAGGGATGCGGGTGGTGTTAAACATCCTCTCCATCTGAGTGGAGCACATGGGAACAGTCCCCAAAGCTCTCAGCTGAAGTAAAAAAAGCAAGAAAAAAAAAGATGAAATCATTGGAAATGCAAAAAAAAATTAATAAATACTGTAAATGGCAAATTACCGGTGCATGTTCTCCCCGCTCCAGTTTCCGTCTGTACTGCAACATAGCATGAACAATGTTTCCCGCTCTGGCAGCCTGCCGGTGCGTCGGGGTCACGTACAGCAGGTCCTTTGCATGAACAAAACCAACATATCAAAAGCAGGCAAGAGAGCAAGTATCACAAAACAGAGATTTGATCCAAATGTTATTTTGTGGAGCTTCAACAATGAAGAAAGTTGCACTTTCTCATTTACCATTATATAAAAGTTGCTGTTAACCATGATGGGACTCCTGCTCCTGAGGTAGATGTACTCCTCCCACCAGTCACTAACCTTTAGAAGTCCACAGGTTATTATTGTGAAACATTTAGAAATTAAGCAAAGTGAATTTCCAGTGTGGCATCACGCGTCAGCGCCACTCACATAATTTGTTGCCCACCAGGATTTTAGGACCAGGTATCTCTGCAGTCGGCCTGCTTTGGATTCTTTAAAATCAAAGGCCAACATTTCCATCTGGTCATACTGTGCGTTGTCCAGCAGAGGACGGACCGACTCCAGGTACTGTGGAAAAGATGTTGAAACACACCGGGCAGACCAGGGGTCCGTTTCACAAAGCAGGTTCAACAAACTCTGAGTCTAATCCTGAACTCTTCAACTCTTAGATGATCTACTCTGAGATCGGAAACTCTGAGTTTTCGGTTCCAGAACAGCGGTTTAGAGTTAATTTACTCAACTCTAAGTAGTTTCACCTGGAGTTAAGCGCATGCACCACAACTATAAAAAGCCAGTATCAATTGAGCCCTGATACAACGATCCACCATGGCAACCGGCGACAACAAAAGATCTGCATACGTTTTCTTTTTTTTTTTAAACTTTATTTAACATTTCAATTTACAAAATCCCTTTGAGGAAACATTAGTTTCTGAAGATCCACATACTTCACACCACTGGAGTTAGAAGTGTTAATACGTGCGTATGGCGAGTATGAGAGCAGATTTCGGAAAAAAAACCACGTTGTAATTGCCACACACCGTACTTGGGAATTAAAAGTTGCGTTCCGTATTGAACCAATACATACACATATTATGCTCTTATTTATTTATGTAATAATATAGGCTACAGGTGGAGGTCGGAAAATTTGAATATATTATGAAATCAATAAACAATTCAATCATCAAAATTATAACAAATAAAGGATTAACATATATTGCTTAGCCTGTAATGAGACTATGTACTGTAATATACATGTATTACGCGGTCTGATAACCATCTCCCGACGAATATTTAATTCTCTGCACATTAATGCTGCACCTTCATCAATTGTGTCTTCATCAAAAGGACATGCCATGTTCGTGACAATGGACTTCTAATATACCGTATTTTCTGGACTATAAGCCGCTACTTTTTTCATAGGTTTTCAACCGTGCGGCTTATACAAAGGTGCAGCTATTCTGTGGATTTTTCTTCCACTGCCCGGGGCGCTCTAACCGGAATTAGAATCAAAACTAAGACAAAATAAATGCAAAGAAGAATATGCCACTTCTTCTTTAGCAGATAGAAGTAGAAGCAGATTTCAAACAGATAAACAGATAAATAAATACCGGTTATTTTCTCTTGGTTCTGTCCCGTTTTAATCAGCAAAGTTGCTGCCGTGTTAAAAGACACTGTTAGGAAAGGATCTATTTAGGTACAAACATGTACATCATTTACAGTTCAAAATCCTTCTGTACATCTAGTAAATATCTAATCTAACAACATAAATATCTGCGGCTTGCATATCTTTTTTTTTTTTTTTTTTAAATAGAGCGGATGCGGCTTGTATGCTGGTGGGGCTTATAGTCCAGAAAATACGGTATATATTCTGACTCTGTTTTTAATGACAGATGACAGAACTTCGCCAAAACTCGCCTGCTGATTGAATGAATGAGGAAATCAAATGTGCGTGTGTCTCTGAAAGAGGCGGAGACACAGAGAAACTCCAGGTTCTTTGATATAAACCTGGTCCCGACCAGGTTAGGTTCAGAGTGTCTGTTACTACGGTAACTGACCGAGAGCTTAAGTTACCTCTCTTTGTGAAACAGGCTCGAGTTACCTCTCTTTCTCTGGTTTGAGTTACCTCCCTTTGTGAAACGGAAAACTCAGTTTCCCTCATTTCAGGGTTAACAGACTCAGAGTTTTCACTAAACCTGCTTTGTGAAACGGACTCCAGGGCAACCGAGACATGCAAACAGAAGTCCTGGATGACATCCGAGGAAGGTCTGCGTAATGTAAAGCGAGAATGTGCCCCGGCCTACCCTGTGAATGGTATCTTCCACGCTGGGCACAGGGAGCCTGGGTAGGGAGGCCTGGAAGCTGTAGAGCAGTGGTCTGCGTCCCGAGAACATCTTCACCAAGCTCTGGTGACAAAAAAAAACCACAACATCATCGTAACATATTCCAAGTCAGTTTTGAGATCTTCAGAGAAGGCTGACTGGGAAAAGGAGCAAGTCATCAGCACACAGAGAGAGAGAGAGAGAAACAGGGAGAGAAGTCAAAGAGAGAGAAGGACATACCAGCCACACTTTGGTTGATGCACTCATTCTTCCATGAGATTCAAAGATCCAGCCGTGGTAGGAGAGCAGAGCTTTGAGAGTGTATCTGAGCAGGTAGATGAGGAACAGCCACAGTCCCGTAGCGAACAGGATGGCCCCCAGCACCGCTCTGGTCTGCACTGACATACAGTCTCTGCTCAGAAAAGGCACAATGCTGCCGTTGTCAACATTTGGATGAACGTGAAACTAAACATAGTGGAGCAGAATGACTGTGGTTTTGATATTCATAAACTACGTCTCAACGTTGAATGTTTACGGTATGCTGGGCTGTGGGGGCGACTGACTTGTGTGGCAGGTTTTCCTTGATGACGTCAATCATTCCTAGTGATGGGTCTGTGTTGATATACAAGGAACTCATCATGGCGATCACAACTATCAGCCAACTGGACGGACTGGCGGGGTAGACTCCGGCGAGTACACCATTCTGTCAACAAAAACACAGAGTTCAAAATCAATACAACCGTTCCCAAGTGTCACCTCTGCTCTGTTCAGTGGGACAGATAATGCACGGCTTAGAAAAACTGACTGCAATATTTCAACACTTTAATATCATTGAGTTACTTTTTTTTTTTAAAGCAGACATCCACAGTTATTACAGACAAACAACAACATAACTTTTATCACCATGCCGTTGTTCATTTACAAATCATCGGCAGGTTTTGGGTCTGGGACATTCAAGTGTGCATTAACATAACGCCACAAGGAAAACACATAAGCCGTTCACAGCTTTTCAGGTACAGGACCTGGGCATCTTACAGTCCTTAAATCAACCATGAACTCCCCTGTGGCTAAAATTAGGCTTATCCTGGATCATGCATCAGGACAATTATCTGAAGCAAACTTGCAAAGCTACAGAAAAACGTTAAATTAATTAAATAACAGATTCAAAGTTTGGGAATGGCCGAATTAAAGTTCAGACCTCAATGAAACGTTGTGGCGGGACCTTTAGAGAGATGCACATGAGTGAATGCTCAAAAAGTTCAATGGATTGAAGCATTAATGCAAAAGAAAATGGGCGAAAACTCTTCCCCACCAACGTGACACTGATACAGTCTTACAAGAAACGACTGCTTCCAAAGGTTTTATGTCATGGGGGGGTACTTAATATTGCTCATATTGTTTCTTTACTTTTTGACATGGTGAAAAGTTATATATATTTTTATTTCATTTATTTTTTTATTTATTAACATACAGTGCAAACGATGACAAAAGACAGCATCAGTGTGTGTGTGTGTGTGTGTGTGGTGTGTGTGTGTGTGTGTGTGTGTGTGTGTGTGTGTGTGTGTGTGTGTGTGTGTGTGTGTGTCGTGTTTGAGTGTAAATAAGGTGATGAAAATAGATACATAAGTTGAGAATATTGATTCGAGAGTGAACAAATAAATAATTATCATATAGAGTGGTGTAACATGATATCATATAAATATAGCATAATAAATATAGTAATATCCTAATATAACATAATTTGTATAAAATATTATAACATATAACCAAATTATATCACCATACTATTATATATAACAATATAATACTATAGTTTAACATCCCAAGAGATTTCATAACTTAATATAATAATATGAAACAGTATATCATGAAAAGGCCAGAAATAATTATTAGAGTTAGAATTGGTCATTTATGTTTTGCAATGAGGGGTGAGATCAGACAAGAAAAGAAAAGTTATACTTTGTTGTCAGAGGTTCCATTTGCATAATGCCAATATCCACTACGATGACTTTTACTTTATGTACACAAAATTCCCAGGTTTAAGAAGGAGTCAGAGCTTTAGAGACAGTGCTTGTACCTTGAATTGAATGGCTTTCTTCTTCCATGCCGTCAGTCCTGACAGGTAGATGTTTCTGATGACCTCTTGGCTCAGTTTAAGTCCACCCCATCTGGACGCACAGTGAACTGGAAGCCCACTGCCTGGTGCGCCTCAGCCATCTCTGTGTGTCACTAACGTGGGTGAGGAATAACGATCAGTTTGTAGCTAAGTTACACGGTCATGACAGCACAGCATCTCAGCACCAAACCACACTCCAGTTGACTGATCAGTGAGGATTCAAAGAAGTACTCTTCTCCAGATGAACTGACAGTCTCAGATGTGAGGGATGCTTCTGTTGTCTGCTCATGACACGTTAAGTTAAGTCACTGATATGGGACTTACACACGTCTGTTAGGAATGGGCGATATTTTACCGTTCACGATATACCGTCAAAAAAATTCCTCACGATAAGAATTTATCATTTCGCGGTAAAAACGATAAATTCCCGTTGATGATGTTTTTGTGTAAAGCTGATTTATGGTTCTGCGTTAAATCAACGCACAACGTACGTGAAGGAAGGAAGGAAGGAAGGAGAGAGCAGGAGGAAAGAAGGAAGGAAGGAAGGGAAAAAGGAAGGAAGGAAGGAAGGAAGGGAAAAAGGAAGGAAGGAAGAAAGGAAGGAAGGAGAGAGCAGGAGGAAAGAAGGAAGGAAGGAAGGGAAAAAGGAAGGAAGGAAGGAAGGAAGGAAACAAGGAAAGGAGGAAGGAATGGAGAAAAGAGGAAGGAAGGAAGGAAGGAAGGGAAAAAGGAAGGAAGGAAGGAAGGAAGGAAGGAAGGAAGGAAGGAAGGAAGGAAGGAAGGAAGGAAGGAAGGAATGAAGGAAGGGAAAAGGGAAACAAGGAAAGGAGGAAGGAATGGAGAAAAGAGGAAGGAAAGAAGGAAGAAAGGAAGGAAGGAAGGAAGGGAAAAAGGAAGGAAGGAAGGAAACAAGGAAAGGAGGAAGGAATGGAGAAAAGAGGAAGGAAGGAAGGAAGGAAGGAAGGAAGGAAGGAAGGAAGGAAGGAAGGAAGGAAGGAAGGAAGGAAGGAAGGAAGGAAGGAAGGAAGGAAGGAAGGAAGGAGGAAAGAAGGAAGGAAGGGAAAAAGGAAACAAGGAAAGAAGGAAGGAAGGGAGAAAAGAGGAAGGGAAGAAGGAAGGAGAGAGCAGGAGGAAAGAAGGAAGGAAGGAAGGAAGGAAGGAAGGAAGGAGAGAGCAGGAGGAAAGAAGGAAGGAAGGGAAAAAGGAAGGAAGGAAGGGAGAAAACAAGGAAAGAAGGAATGGAGAAGAGAAAGAAAGAAAGAAAGAAAGAAAGAAAGAAAGAAAGAAAGAAAGAAGAAGAAAGAAAGAAAGAAAGAAAGAAAGAAAGAAAGAAAGAAAGAAAGAAAGAAAAGAAAGAAAGAAAGAAAGAAAGAAAGAAAGAAAGAAAGAAAGAAAGAAAGAAAGAAAGAAAGAAAGAAGGAAAGAAGGATAAATTCCCGTTGATTATGTTTTTGTGTAACAAACATGGTGGATCTGAGAGCGAGATAGATTTATAGTTAAAAAGGTGAATTGGTATTTTTTTTTATCGTCATTTTTATTGTTATCGGGATAAATGCCAGAAATTATCGTGATACATTTTTTAGTCCATACCGCCCATCCCTAATGTCTGTATGAAAAAAGGTCAAAATATTGTAAACTTTTTTCAAACTGAATGTCCTTCAGAAAAGTCTAAACAATTTTAGACTTCCCACATAACTCCGTACAATGACTGGGGGGACAGGTATAGTATGTCTTTTTCCATGTCATATGACCGAGCAGTCACCAAGTGGGACAAAGTTCAACGGCCAGATATAGTGGTGTAGCGGCTGAACATGTGCGCAGGTCTGAGACGGGCATGAAAATATAAACACAGAACAGAGCCGGCGGAGGAGGGTGGAGGGGTCACGGCCTTCTGGGATCACAGAACACCCAGTACATTCTGTGCAACTTGTACTTTTTTTTTTTTTTCCATGCACTCGCCTGTGTCAGTTAAATGCTACATAATAATTGTGAGAATTTTCTTTTTCACAGGTAACACAATGAAAGCATCCCATATTAAACGTGTCGGTAAATGGAAATTCTCATCCTTATTTGCATTATACAAATGTAAACAAAACCTTATTTATTTGACAACTGTCAATAGTATTATTATTATTAATAATAATAATAAACTGAGTGCTTATACGGGTAAGATTGAAAGAAGCAGGCAGATACTTTACCTTCGTCGCCCAGAGAAGTCAGGTGAAGGAAACTGTGTCCTGGTCTGTGTAGCAGAGCCAGCGAATTCTTCTGTTCTGCGGCTTGAGTGCTCCGTGCCCTTGAAGTGGCTTTCCTCAGGTGGCGAGCATAGTCACCGTCTCCTTGGCTTTCATACCCCCCTCTTCCTCTTCCTCCACACAGCTCTCTCTCTCTCTCTCCTCTCTCACCCTGACATGCTTCTCTGTGTAACCAGACACCAAACATAGACCGAGACCGGTCTCATGTGCTGCAAAGTCCCTGCTACGTAACTGGATCTGCTGAAGAGCTGTGCTGGCTGAGGGCTCTGCCGGGATGAAAGTGAGAGAGCCATGTGACATTTCACCTACTAAGAGCACAAGTGCTTTCCCATTACTCCAATACACTTATGTGACAGGTTCTTCCATGGCTCGACATGTGGATATTAGACACAATATCGTCATCGTTTGCAGATTCAGCTCCACGCCATGTCCGTTCTCGCTCCAGAACCTTGCAATCTCACCTTTGCTCTATATACTCTATACAAACACACAATTGCAGGATCCCAGACCCACATATAACCGAAGTCAGGTGCTGAGATAACGCAGTCATCATGAACGCCAATAACTTATCAACTCTGTCTGCCGACGTGGTCATGTTTTCTGAGTGAAGGGAGGATGCTTTGATCTTAATCCTCCAAGGACCAAAGGGCAGGTCATGGACTTCCATCCTGGACACTGGTGGTGAATGACCAGGCAAATGTGACTGCGGAATAAATCCATGTAGGTACGCACTAGGGATGGGCGGTATGGACTAAAAAATGTATCACGATAATTTTTGGCATTTATCCCGATTACACAAAAACGTCATCAACGGGGAATCAATCCTTCCTTCCTTCCTTCCTTCCTTCCTTCCTTCCTTCCTTCCTTCCTTCCTTCCTTCCTTCCTTCCTGTTGTGCGTGGATTTAACGCAGAACCATAAATCATCTTTACACAAAAACATCATCAACGGGAATTTATCGTTTTTACCGCGAAATGATAAATTCTTATCGTGAGGAATTTTTTTGACGGTATATCGTGAACGGTAAAATATCGCCCATTCCTAGTATGCACGCTGTCCTTCAGACGGTTCCCCAGTCACTAAAACCTCCCTGGAGAGCCCTGGGAACTGTTTTTTTTTTCTCTAAACATGCCATTGAGTGCTAATAAAAGGATTTCTAAAACAAGAATCAGCTTTAGGTCCTGCAGTGTGGACACACACACAAAACACACACACACACACACACAGAAGGAGAACTTTCTCCAGTACTTGTGAGAACTATGACATGCAGTCCCACGTCAATGACCGAGCACAAACCACGCTGAATGTGGGATGGACAGTGAGACCAAGAACCATTAACTGGCAGCTGTTAATGATCAAAAGGTGTCGGTGGAAACGCTGGAGTGACTTGACATTCCTGACCAAGTGGCCAAAGTCAAGCGTTGCAACGGTATCATGTTAATGGTCGGTTTGTCCTGTTCCTGACCTTATTTAACCACTGTCATTTATCCGTGGACACTTTTAAGCATGTTTAACTTTATTATCTCATTCATTTCAAATCTTTGGGCTGATTCTGTGCAGTCTATTCTGTGAGTATCCCCGTATGTGCCAGTCCCGTTGAGAGACGCTTCACAAAACGTCCCTCACCAGTTCCTGATGGATTAATAAAGTTATTTTGATTTTGCATTTGACGTAACAAACTGACTAAAAGTTATGAATTCCCACTGTAAAGTCAGTCAAAGTCCATACAGAGGCTCTGGTATCCTGTCTTTGGATATATACTTTAAGACAGTACAGCAACATTTTAAGCATAAAACATATAGTTCACCAGAGAAATTAATCTCAAAGAACGCTTGAAATGTTGTGACATTTAGCCACAAAAACAAGCACATAATACCTTATGTGCATAATGGATAACTATGATATCAGAAGTGTAGATGAAAGGTAGCCTCGTAACGAGTGGAGACGGGTAAAGGAGGCAGCGCTGTAACAGAGAGCGTCTGGAGATCCATCCGTGTGATGCTGTTGTGTTGTATGCTGGGCATGAAGAAGTGCTCATCTGCAAGTGTCCCCTGTCCTGCGTACGCCACTTTCTCTGCTCTGTGCACCTGGAAAAAAGGAGGACAGGTTTGCGTGAAAGATTTCAGATGTGAATACAGAATGCATCCTTTGAAGAGGTGATGAAGTATTCAGTTCTTTTCTTACTTGTCCCCACTTCTTTGACTGCACGCAGAAGGATGTCACCACATTCTCAGAGTTGTTCCCACCGATCACGAACAGCTTGTTGGTAGCCCCCAGGAAGTAAAGGGTAGGGAGGTCCGCATCTGCCCTGGTAAGGGTGGGAAGCAATTCAGACCAGGAGTCTAGGAGGGGGACAGAATACAGAGGACACAAGAAGGGACCTGTTGATACTGGACTGAAACCTGAAAGCAGAGATTGTGCTGTTCTGATTTTCTGCACCTTGCCTCGTGTTGTACTGCAGCAGTAACTTCTCTCCGGTCCTCTGGATGCTCCCCAGCACGTAGACGCAGTGGCCAAGGGTGGTGGCAAGAGGGACGTCGTGAGATAAGGACATGGTGAACCGGAAGTCCGTGAGTGGCAGAGAGGACACGAACCTAAAGCGGGAATTACAAACACAACTGAGAAAAAAAGGGGAAACATAACGCTCAGAAACCCGCTCGATGGGAACGACGAGGTGACTAGGGGTGGGCAAAAATATCGATATGGCAATATATCGCGATACTTTTCCAGCCGATTCAATATCGATATTCAAAATTTGAATATCGATTTTTTTTTTTTTTTATCCCCGATTTTTTTCCCATTATATCACCCAGTGCTCCTACCTAAGTGACAGTCCTGGGCATTGCCACTCTCTACCAACCCTGGGAGAGCTCAGGTTTTATTTCACGTTTTATTTCATTTTATAATTTATTTTTTATATAACACAATTGCCTGTCCTTGAAAAAATAATGGACAGAGGTTTATTTATTTATGGATTTATATCTATACTGACTGATCACTGTGCCTGTCCTTGGTTTTAGTACCCATCTTTCTTGTGTTTATTATCATTTGCCACATAATTAAAGCAACCTCATACTAAATTTAATGTTAATTTCATATGATGTAAATAATATGAAAAACATATACAAATATGTTGTAACTTTAGCTTGTAAAGTTATAATAAAACATTGTTTTGACTCAGTTTGTCCCATGAATTGTCACTATAATCTGATGAACGTGCAACTCGGATTTTAAGATCCATCACTATCATCTGATGTACATATATACAACTTGGATTTTAAGATGTGTAATGCATTTTTAAATTTTTCGGTGAACTATGTAGAATATAATAATCGGGATATCGCATAATCGGGATATCGCAATGTGTATCGTATCGTAGCTCAAGTATCGTGATGCGTATCGTATCGTGAGGTCCTTCCCAATACCCACCCCTAGAGGTGACAAACCTCCACACGTCCTCCCATGGATCATAGCACTCCACAGCTGTGTAGAGAGCTGTGTTGGAGTCTGGGGTCACCAACGAGTCCAAATACCAGCCTCCCACGGCGTAAATACAGCCTTCACAGGCCACTGCACTGAAATGCCTCCGTTGCTGCACAGAAACAGATGAGGACAGTTTTCTTCAGTGTCATAAATACAACATATATTCTGGGTATCACAGTCGGGCGGGTTTTCCAGCTAAATTCCTGTCATACCTTTATCAGAGGTGAGGTGGTGACCCATGAATGAGTAAAGGGGTTATACCTAAAGGAAGCCATCTTGAACTCCCAGCCTCTCCTCATCCGCTGCCTGTAGCCCCCGATCACATACAGGTAGTTGTACAGCACCACCGTGGTAAAACACCACTTATCCGCCCTGAAAGGAAGCTCTGACACCGGGCGCCATTCTCCGCCGTCCTCTCCTAGGGTGAAAATGTGTCGGGCATGCCCCGTTTCCGGATCTTTCCAAGAAGTCAGGTTTTCTTTCCTGAGGCTGCACACGTGTCGCTCTCCTTGTATCCTCAAGTTCACAACATCCTTCCTCTCCTCATTATTCAGAAGTCTGAGGTGTAAATTAGCTCCGTCATGAGGAAAAAAAAAAAGATCAAATGTTGCAAAAAGTCAAGGTATTAAAACAAATGAATACCTGAGGATCTGTGGCAGCTCCAGGAGGTTTCTGCTGAGGTATGAGAATACGGTCATCTTCAACTCTGCGCAGGCAATGCTGTCAGCAAGACTCAGGTATGACAAACAGTTTGACGGACTGAGGTCATCGGCCAAGGCTGACAAGCATCTCTGGAGGAAGGCCTCGGCCAGGAGATAGCTGCTTACCTTGGGAGTCGGGGGGAAGGAAGCAAGGGAAAGGTGATGGGCCTTAGGTCAGGTTTAGGGTTGCCAACTCCCTGAAAAATAAATAAGGGACACCTCATCGGCAGGGCAGGCCAACCCGATTGCCTTCACCCTTCCTGGCGTGGTGAATTTTTTTAGCCCTTTTTTTTGTGAGTGAAACGATTTTTTAACTATTTGACTCAAACTTGAATGGAATTAGATTCATATTTTTGAATGCCATGAACACAGGGAAAACAAATTATTATCCAGCAATTCACTTTAATACGAAATAACAAAATGAACTGAACAAAATAAGTATCTTTCTGAAACAGAAACCTGTCCTGCTTAAAATTGTATAACTTAATATAAAATAATAGAAAGCAAGCAGAACATCCATTATGTAATAGTGCACATTTTTAGTGAAATAACAAAAGTGCAAACAAAGGCCGGGTTTCCCAGATCAGTTAAGTAGTTCTTAACAGCGAAAGACTTCTTTCAAACCTTCTTAAGGAGCCTGTGAAAGAAAATCGCGTTTCCCAGAGTTGCTCTTAGCTTAAGTATCTCTTTCATTAAGAAGGAAATGAAAGATGCTGCTGACCCAGTCTTTACAACCATCTTAGTGAACAAAGACTCACAGATCCAGGCGCGTCAGGCAAATCAATATCACACCAAGCAATGAGATATTAAAACAATGCACCCCGCACAAATTTTGATCTATTTTATACTTTAGATTTATATTGTTTAGCATTTATTGGTGACAGCAAAGGGAAAAAAAAAAGAAAAATAAGGAATAACAAGTGTGTTCCTGTATATGCTTTATGCATTACGCACAAATAAAACGATCATCATGAATATCATTTATTTGATAATTTGGCTGCTCTACAGCATGTTCTCGCTGCAAATCAACCGCGTCGCCGTGCGCGAAGCAGAACTGTTTTTATCCTCCTGCCGAGCCCGAGCCCGAGCGGACCTACACCTGTGTGATGACAGGGAAGCAGGGATCCTTTGATGAATCGTTCATTACAGTCTCAAATATAATCAATGGTGTCGGTTTATATTAAAGAATCTTTTTGCCCAGAAGAAAAAAGAGCGAAGACAACGACCCATAACTATTTTCTTCTCTTGAAAAAACACAGCTGCACCGCGGCTTTAGGATAAAAAGACGCTTCAGAGTCGGGATGCAGCAACATCAGAAGAGCAGTGGAATACGTGCGAGGCGGTGATCTCCGCAATTAGAAGCCGTCTATAATTGTAAAAAGAATTTCACTTATCACGGGTTCTTTTTGGAACATAACCCCTATGAAAAACCAGGGATTGCTGTAATTCCACGTTGCGATTTGCGAAACTCGCCTTCTCTTGGCTCATGTTTTTGAACGCACACACACGCCCACCCCGTTTCCTCCCGGTCTCTGCGTGTGGGGAAAAAAGCCTCACTGTAGCCAGAAATAACGGAGTAACACACGGTTTGGATGAAAAAGGGTCATTGAATTATATTTATCATCTTAATTTTTCATTATAACGCACAGGCAGCAGTGAATTAGTGCGTTAGGTAGCAGTGCTGCATGTGAAAATGCGCTGATAGTGATCGGTGATCGATTTGCCTGGCATCGATTGATTTGGTTTCAGAACCACACAGCTGCTCCAAAGAGCTTCTGAAAGAGCGAAACTAAAGGACGGTGTTAAGAAGTCATCTGGGAAACACCCGTATCTTAGGGTTCTCTCTTAGTTCAAACCTTCTTTGAACCTCTCTTAAATCCTTAAGAGAGGTTGGATCTGGGAAACCCGGCCAAAGTCTGTAGAAAACTTGTAAACATATTTGTGCCTCAATGGCCATGACTGTAGCTACAGTTGGAGTAAAACAGAAAAAAATAACTTATGAACTCAACAGCTCAATGCCATTTTCCATTGGCATTTGACTATTTTTTGACTTCCACATATAATAATAATAATAATAATAATAATAATAATAATAATAATACGGAAAAGGTGCCTCCCTTTTCAGCTCAATACGGGACGCGTACTTTAGTTTATAATACGGGACGATTCCATTTTTCAAGGGACGGTTGGCATGTGAATGATCAATAATCAGTATTATTGTCAGTAATAGAGGGCCCCAAAATCACATTTTGCTTAGGGCCGGCCCTGGTCAGGTTACACCACAGGACAGCATTAGTTGTCCTCTAGAGATGGAGACTATCAGCCAGATTATGTTTTTGTCTCAGTACCTGGATGTGTTCTCCCAGCTCTTGGGGAGTAACTTTGAAAACGTGATTGAAGTAGAACTCAAGGAGATTGTGGAAAGTGGAGGAGGTGACGTGGTCCAGGTGGATGAGGCTCTCGCAGGTCTCCCTCATGCTGGACTGGGACAGGCCGCGGAAGTATTCACTGCTCTCAGACAGCCTTTGGAGGTCCACCTTTAAAATGAGTCGCTTAAGTTTAGTTTATTGGTCCTTTCAATTCTCACAAACCCAAAGTACAAGTGTAATTCGTCGGTGTTATACAAAAAAATATATATAATTTTTGGTATACACACACACACACACACACACACACACACACACACACACACACACACACACACACTTTTAGCTAAAGACCAAGGACCAAACCTTTTCACAAAAAATGTTAGCTTTTATAAACTAGTGCAATGTCATTAATAAATATCATTCCATACAGTATTTGTATAAGCAATAATACAATAGTACATACACACACACACACATGCATACTGTGTATATATATATATATATATATATATATATATATATATGTATACATACACACACACACACACACACGTCCATGCCTATGTGTATTATCCCTTTGTTTTATATTTATTAATTATTTTGTATTTATAGGTGCTTTTGAATTGTAATAACGTGCTACACATTTTCATTTCTGTATTTAAGCTGTTCCACAAATTAACTCCTGTCACTGAGATGCTTCGTTGTTTAACGTTGGTTCTTGCCTTTGTTTTCCTTAACATAAATGTTCCCCTGAGTTCATATTGGCTAACTCTGCTTTGGAAGAGCTTCTGAATACAGTCAGGAAGTGTTTTATTGTTGATTTTGAACATAAATTGCGTTTTTTTAAGGTCCACTAAATCTCTGAATTTAAGCACATTTGAATTTATGAATAATCTATTAGTTGGTTCTCGATAACTTGCTTTGTTTATAACTCTTAATGGATCTTTTTTGTAAGATAAAAATCAGGTCTGTGATTGTTGTGTATGTATTTTCCCCAGATTTCCACACAATAAGTGATGAATGGGACAATGAAGCAACGGTATAACATATTCAGGGAGTCATGAGTGAGGATGTCCTTGGTTTTGTGCAATATTCCGGTTTATTTAGATACCTTTGCCCGTAAATCATCAACATGTGGGTTCCAGCACAGTTTATGGTCAATAACAACACCCAAAAATGTATGATCATAAACTCTTTCTATTTCAAAATTTTAATAAAATATTTAATAAAATAATCATTTATCATAATTTTTATGTTATTATTAGTTTTCCGATATCCAAATAATATAAATTTTGTTTTATTTAAATTTAATGATAATTTATTGGTATCAAACCATCGCTTTAAGGTCTTCAGTTCCTGTTGAACTGTATTCAGAAGCTCCTCCATATCATTTCCAGAGCACAGCAATGTGCTATCATCTGCAAACAGTACACAATTTATAAGCTTTACACATTACATATATCATTTATATACATTATGAAGAGTTTGGGGCCCAGGATAGATCCCTGTGGCACCCCGCAGGTTACCCTCAGCAAGTCAGAGTTGACATTGTTGAGTTGTACATATTGTTGTCTATTTTCAAGATAGCTGCAGAGCCAGTAATGTGCTATGCCATATATTTCAAGTTTATTCATCAGTAGTTTGTGATTTATTGTATCAAAAGCCTTTTTTAGGTCTATGAACACCCCAACCGTGTATTCCTTGTTGTCTATTGCTGTTGCTGTTGATCTATTAGATCTAAATCCATATTGGCAGTTACTTAAAAGGAGCATGAGGCTCCTTTAAGAAATGAGACTCATTAGCGCCACCCTTCGCCACGACGGCCGTCGGGGGGTACTGCAGCCAACAGTGAAGCCGGTGTGAGTACCAGATTGTATAGGGCTGAAATATTTTCCCCGGAAGTGTGCATTTATTCCCCGCGATGGTATTTTTTTGCCATGTTAAGCTAGGAAGGTAGTTTTTCACCATGTCTTCACATTCAAAACGTCTTTTTTGGCAATTGCGGATTAATCAGTGAGCACTTAGTTGACGTTACATTTTTTTAATTATATTTATATAATGTATTATGACTATTTTGCAACAATGAGAACAATCCAAGCCAATCACAAGACGGAACGTCATCACGTACGGGAGACCTCCGATAAAAAAAAGCAGGTGGGAAAAAAAAGCACCGACACCGGCACGGGAGAACGGGGAGAACGTGCATGCAGTGTCATGTGACGTCACATCCGCAGGACAGCGCGGGAAATTCGGGACCGAATTGCAGCACATTTTGCAGCACACAGCCTGTTCAAGGCAAAGGAGAGATACACTAGAGGGCTCCTTCTTTTTGGTTTGGAACGCTTCATCTGACATTATTACTAGAAAACTTAAAATGTATATGAATTTTTTTCATAAATCCTGCCTCAAGCTCCTTTAATATGTTAAATTTTTCAATCTTATCTTATTACAAAGAGTTTTTCCAATATTTTTGAAAACTGTGGTAATAGAGAGATTGGTCTGTAATTGGAAAACAGGTGCTTATCTCCATCTTTGTATGGAGATACGATTAATGGACTTCCTGCTCCTTTTGGTTAGTTTGTGACCAGCGAGTCAGACCAATGGTTGGCTTCATACTTACATGAAAGGCGTGTGTGCTGGTTTGGATGGTTACCATGGTTTCGCGGTCGTCTCCATGGTGATATGTGCGGAGCGCCTGGTCAGTCGTCCACTCCTCCGGCTCGGACTGAGCCAGTGCCCCGGGCCCGAGGCCCGGAGACGGTATCCAGGTGCTGATTCTCGGGAAAAAAGCACCCAAAAGTCGTGCGAGACCATAGTTCAACCACACGCTCATCCACTCGAGGACAGTCGCGACACACCGCCTGAGAGCTTTCATTTTACTGGCAGAGTTTGTGCAGATTGAGATGATTTTAACATATATGTCAAATCAGCAAAAACATTTACGAAGCATATCTATGAAGCCCCCGGGACGGACCGAGGACGGAACAACTACAGCCTGAATTATGGTGCTGCGTTAAATCGACACAGAGCCTACGGCGTAGGGTACGGCGTAGGCTACGGCGTTGGATACGCAGCGACGCGCACCGTAACGCTGAACCATAAATCAGTACAGAGGAAACACACACGGGGACGTCATGTGCCACCAGGTGGTTCCCTTTTTTCCCGGCCTCAGCTCTCACAGGCCCAAACAAAGCAGGGGGGTTCAGGCACACGTGGCAGCAGAATAAAACGAGCTGGAAATGTAAAATCTTCAATGACAAGAGTCCATTTTTCGATCTTTGAGCAGCGCAGCTCGACCCGCTGCTCTATTCTCGGGTCTTGGATGTGGGACGTGTGACCCGTGACGTCACCGGGGGCTCGACTCGAATTACTTGCTGTCACACTCCAGTTTGCAAGAAATATTAGAAGACAGTCTAAAATTGAGAAAAAATTGGGACAGAACGGAAAATGTGAGTTAAAAAAAACAAAAAAACAAGTGATTTCTTACAGTCGCCTTAAAATTTAAATTGGTGCACAGCTTGAATGAGGTCTTGCCCATTCAACTTCATTTTTGCACTTTGCAAAGTACTACTACAAAATATTTCATTCTGAGGATACCAAACTACATCCCTGGAAAAGATGTCACATTGAATGTCTCTAAAATCCCAATTCTGCATTTTGCAGAAGAGTAAATATGATATGCATTTTGTATTAAGTTGCACTTTATGTGGGGTGGTACCTTTAATAAACGAAGAAAGACAAAGACAGGTTGTGATTCAGTCTCCAAGCACAAACCTTTTAATGGCTTTAAAAGTGAAAAAAGAAAAAGGCCAAGAAGATCCTGACAAGCGGTAAAAGGATGACATTACAATAAATTAGCACAGCTTTAAAAACAGTTTAAGTCGCTATTGTTTTTTCCCCATAGCAGACTAACGAAGTTATAAATAAACCGGGCTATAAAGAATTTCTTAAACATTGCGATTACATTCATTGCTATAAGAGGAGACTGTTTAAATAAATAAAATTGAAAATCAAAGTTTCTGCAAACAGTGAAAAGTTCTTCTTTACAGTCAAATGAGTTACAGTAAAACAGAAAAGGTCTGATGTTGTGACATGGAGATTTACATGTCTGTATTCAGCCTTAAACAGTCAAAAAAAAAAGAAAAAGATTTGTATGACGGCAGAAAATGACGTAATGAGTGAAAAAAGAAAAAGACGTAAACACAACAGGTCGCAAAGTGGTGATGAGCTGAAGTATGAAAACCTCCGAGATCTGCCGAGTGTTCTTCTGGTTGCATTCACTGTTTTGTTAAGCACAGTGATATTTTAGTAAACAACCCTCATTATATTTACCTTCAACTTCTAAACCATAGAAAGTAAAACGGCCTGTGACGGGAGAACATCTGGAGTGATGACAAAGCAGCAATATCAGTTATTTCCTCACTGGTTACAATAGGTCCTGATGAAATTTGTTTAAATGAACGGCCAGTTACCATTAAAAAAAAAAAAAGAAGTGAAAAGTGAAATTGAGGTAGAAAGACCAAAAAAATGCAAATGTAAGTTACATAGAAGCACCCTGCTCTCAACTTTTAGTAATGTATTAGCTCCCAAAAATAACTGTTACAGTACCGGTAGATGTGGCAATTGGACATGATGCGACATAACCTCACAGGCGATTATCGACTTCTGATGTGCACAGAAAACATGGCGAGGGCCGATATTACAAAGTGGTCCGAAGAACAGAGGTTTAAAAAAAAAAAAAAAAAGAAAGACTGTTGTAAAATAAAGGGGCTGAAACACAATTGCCAGCAGCCCTCCAATGCCAATCCCTACTCAAGAGTTTTTAGCTCCAACTCAACAATACCTGATAAAAAAACCATCATACGCACATTAAATTAAATGAAGAATGGCCGAAGCGGATCTGGAGATGTGTTCTGATCAACGGGCTGGATTTCAAGAGAAGAGCTTTTTCTGCTTGAAGTAGGAATCGAAACGGCTCTGGGCATAATCCTGCAAAAAAAAAAAACGTTTACAGGAGGTTGACGTAAACTGAGCTCAGACTGGAAATACTCCAAAGAACATGAATACAAGACTTGTAAAGAATTCAGTTCACTTCATGCAAACTGATGTTTTTTTTGACCCAAGCAATCAGTTGACCCTCTCTGAAGCAGTGCCAATTCATGATTTAAGTCTACATCTTTAACAGTGACAATATGCCTCATTTAAAAAAAAAAAAAAGGTATACAAGATCAGCTTCTGCCATTTTATTGGAAGTGTGTGACGTCATTATGGTCTAAACAGTCGTCTGCGTACTCCCTCAACAGCATATCAGATGCTCAGCTCAAACTTTTTAGCACTGTCCTTTCATCCCCAACAGTGAAACACTGACAACAGTCACTAATTAACCTGTGACCCCTTCTGAACCCAATTAATAAACTGTCGTCAGCCACACTGACATTTAAAGCACCACTACACTCTTGTGGTGTGGTTAGCAATCTTCATTTCATGTGTGGAGCATATTTACATTAAAAACAAATCTATCATTTCAGTAAAATTACAATGAATTTAAAAATAAAAACATTTTTGGGAAAATAACTGTTCTAAATGTAGTATTATGTATTATATAAGCTCTAAAATAAACAAAAAACAAAAAAACTCCTTACCATGTATCCAAACTCAATCTTGGATAACTTAGCCTGAATGATGGACCACAACCCCCACAGGAAGTGCGAGGCTAACGCATATCTACAATACAGAGCAAAATTGATATGAGTTCAGACAGCTGGCGATCACGTCATAACTTGTCGTGATAACAATTCACTCCTTGTCAATTACTTCCACTCTGTGTTACCTGTTTGCCTCGATTATCATGTTCTCTTCGACTTGTGTTTGGTCCACCGTGCTTTCAGAGTGTCTTATTTGTTCTGCCAAATAACTTCTTATAAAAATGAGCTGAAATGAAAATTGAAATGAGTTGACATGTTAATAAATGCAATCCAAGTACAGGTTTCTGGTGACGTGACTGATTCAATCCTGCTGCAAGTGTTGCAGACTGGATCCTTCAATATCTAAAATGGCTTCTGTAAATATCCGTCAGTTATCTTTTTTATATACCAGTATTTCTTATTATTTATCTTTCTTATTATTATTATTATTGTATACCAGTTTACCGTTTATAGTGTGTTATTATTATTACTGTGTTATTACTTTTTCTATTGATGCCTCTTGTTTTTGCACTATCCCCTTTGCTGCTGTAAACTGCAAATTTCCCCTCTGTGGGACTATTAAAGGTTTATCTTATCTTATCTTTACCAACGTCCACCACTAGATGGTGGTGAAACACCAGAACATTTAGGCGCATCTATCCGGAGATGAGCTCATGACTTGGTATTCATCAGATTCATCAGAAGACCTGTCTAGGATTTATATAAATAAACAATTAAAAGAAGTATTAAACTGGCTCTGTCTTTTTTCTGTGTTTATCAAACAACTTCTCTCAGTTCTCAGGTTTTGTGCATCAAGCTGATATAAAAAAATAATTTGATCCTCACCAGGTTTAAAGTGGAGGTAACAGGCAACTTCGGATGAACACCACATGACATAACACCAAGTGATTATTTGTTCAACTACAGATGAACCAGTTTCTGTGATCACTTCACTGAAAACAGAAGTTTGAGCAGGTTCCTGCTCTGTATTAATCAGGCACAATTCTAACGAAGACAGACATCAGGCCTCAGCGATGATCTTAGAGGATTGTTACTGCCCACAAATCTGGACGAGGTCATACAGCCACTTTCAAACCACCTGAAGTCCATTGTTCCACAGTGAGAAATATTATTCAGTAGAAAAGTATCGAATAAATTTAACAAAGTATTTTGATTTTCCCAAGAGGATTGTCCCAGCAAGTCTACCCCGAGGTCAGATGCAATGCTCATAAAACCTAAACATTTTGTACAATTTTAATAAAAGCGTGAACAATAACTGGGCTTTGTGGATCAGCTTACAAGAAAAGAATCCTTAATAAATAAATAAATCCAGGATTTGCATCTGAAAAGCACCTGTGAATAAGATAAATAAAACCGATAACTGCTACGTTGCTCATCTGAGGTCATATTTAAATATTTTACAAATTATGTCATTAAAGAACTTGTATTTCTGGGTCTGTAATCTGTCAGGTGCTGTTATACAATTTAAAACACTAGAATGGATAAATAGGATGAAACAGCAAGCAGCATTACAAATATAAATCGTAGAATAATAATACTATTGAAGCCATTAGAGAAATAAAAGATAGATGAGATGAGTTTAAATGAAACGTGCGTGTCGGTACCTGCTGCTCTCTGGTAGGAAAGTTACTCGGCGTGGCTTTGTAGAACGGCCACTCGTTGTACGTGTAATCATACACCCACTCACAGAAATGGTTCCCGAAGTCAAAACCCCTACGAAATGGAGAAAATGCGACGTTAATGTCACTACGAAAGGGACCACCGAAACAAGAATGATGTTTAATGACAAATTGCATCATGCCTGTAGTTGTAGCTGCTGTACTCAAAGTCTATGAGCATGAGTTTCTCTGTTGAGGTGTGGTCCCGGTCTTCCAGCATCAGGATGTTTCCTGCAGCAGCAGAACAAGAAAACCAACAACTACAACTAACTGCTGAGTCACAATCTTCAGTTACTGCAGGAGACAGAAATGAATGATTTTCATTGACCGTAAACAGGAGCTTCATTCATACGTCTGCATCTTACTGAAGCTTTTTTTTTTGGTTATTTAAACTTTTTTATGAAGCATGTTTAGACTGAGTCTTTGACTTGTCACCACAGCAACCCATCAAGTCCTGTGGTGTCTAAAACACAGACATGGCCATGGGTACGCTCACACGCTACACCAGGCCTTCGAGGGTCGAGGCGTGATGCCGACAAATACGAGCTGTATCCATAAATAACCACACTGCCTTTCACTTATATAACATGTGTCTCTCTTAAGAAATGTGAGTGCAGAGTCAGGTGGGATCCGTCACAGCAGGCGAGCATCAGGAGGGCTATGATTACGGGTGGGCAAAAATATCGATATGGCAATATATCGCGATACTTTTCCAGCTGATTCAATATCGATATTCAAAATTTTAATATGGATTTTTTTTTTATATATATATATATATATATTTTTTTTAAATATTTTTTATCCCCGATTTTTTTCCCATTATATCACCCAGTGCTCCTACCTAAGTGACAGTCCTGGGCATTGCCACTCTCTACCAACCCTGGGAGGGCCCTGCACTGAGCTCCGGTTTTATTTCATTTTATAATTTATTTTTTTATATAACACAATTGCCTGTCCTTAAAAAATGAAAAATAATGGACAGAGGTTTATTTATTTATGGATTTATATATATACTGACTGATCACTGTGCCTGTCCTTGGTTTTAGTTCCATCTTTCTTGTGTTTATTATCATTTGCCACATAATTAAAGCAACCTCATACTAAATTTAATGTTAATTTCATATGATGTAAATAATATGAAAAACATATACAAATATGTTGTAACTTTAGCTTGTATAGTTATAATAAAACATTGTTTTGACTCAGTTTGTCCCATGAATTGTCACTATAATCTGATGAACGTGCAACTTGGATTTTAAGATCCATCACTATCATCTGATGTACATATATACAACTTGGATTTTAAGATGTGTAAAGCATTTTTAAATTTTTCGGTGAACTATGTAGAATATAATAATCGGGATATCGCATAATCGGGATATCGCAATGTGTATCGTATCGTGGCTCAAGTATCGTGAGGTCCTTCCCAATACCCACCCCTAATATGACGGGGAGGAGATCGGCTCTTTACCTTCTTGGACATCATTGTGGCAAAACACCACTGGCGATGGCGTCGCTGCCAGCAGCGCGCTGTTGTGGAGCCGACCAGATGGACAGAGCAGGTGAAGAGAAGAGAAAAATAGAAGAAGAGTTAATCAATGTTATTTCAGCCTTTTCAGACATGAGATATGTAACAGTGCAGGGTTCGAGAGTCAGACAAGAATCACAGTGTTCCTCTGGGCTTCTTTCAGAGATGCTTGTGAAGGGAAGGAGAGCCACGGACACCTACACAAACACTTACATGTCCTTGTAACTGCTAAGAGGTTTTTAAAGGAGACAACGTATTACTGTAACTAATTAACAGGGAAATGTAGCATGGGGTTTATTAATTCCTTTAATAACGTTATCTGTCAGACGCTTGTAAACAGCCAATCAAAGGCCTAATTGACCCGTCGCTGCAGCGCGTGACCGTTCCTGAATGTGAAAGCAGCAGTTCAGCTTGTACCACGCTGAAGGAGAGACTCGAATCTCCAGCCTGATCAGAATGCTGTTACAAAATGTTACGTTAACCCCCCCCCCCGCCGACATGTTCAGCTGTCCAGTTCATGGAAGGTGCAGCGCATCTGAAAATGAACGATGGTGAGAAAGCCAAGAAGAAAAACAAGCCTTTAAAAAAGAAGAAGAAGTAGAAAAACCCTACCAGCTCAGACAGGTTTAAGGACACGTGGCTGCAGCAGATAACTGGGGGATTCCAGGGCAGAGAGACTACCACATATCTACAAGATGGCACTTGTACTCAGATAAACATGGACAATAAATAAACACGTCCGATTGTGAGTTGGCTCTAAGGTCAAATTACAACACTGGGGACAACGGTCACAAGCAACTGTCACACACACAAAAAACACAGATAAAACAGCTGGTCCGGTTTTTATGTACTACTCTCAGTAAATCTGTTGAAAGCTAAAAAGGAATGTGCGCAGTTGTAAAAATGGCTCTTACACAGCCAAAACCCCATTTATCCCTCACTCACAACAGCTATCAAGCTATATTTCAGTTAGCTGTGTAAGCCTTCACTCTGCTTTAAATGTATATGAAAAATACCTTTCGTAATGACAGATTAAACTGAACCTGCAGGTATTTGAACTGAATGATACCTTATTATACTGAGAATAAACAGAACAAAACTGACAGGTGACTTATCAAAACAGCAATGAAGTTCAGTTTTACAATTAAACCTCACCGATATTTTGTGGATCAGGAACACTTTGGACTGGAGGCTTCAGATTGATTTGGTTTTTAAAAGGAGCTTGAGGCCGGATTGAGGCAGGATTTATGAAAGAAATCCGTATACGTTTTAAGTTTTCTAGTAATAATGTCAGGTGAAGCGTTCCAAACCCAAAAGAATGAGCCCTCTAGTGTATCTCTCCTTTGCCTTGAACAGGCTGTGTGCTGCAAAATGTGCTGCAATTCGGGCCCAAATTTCCCGCGCTGGGCTGTGGATGTGACGTCACATGACGCTGCATGTGCGTTCTCCCCGTTCTCCCGTGCCGGCTTCACTGTTGGCTGCAGTACCCCCAACGGCCGTCGTGGCGAAGGATGGCGCTAGAGAGTCTCATTTCTTAAAAGGAGCCTCATGCTCTTTTAAATGAAAATGGAAACCACAATTTAAAGGCTCCACACACATATTCGACATGCATAGATGCTCCTTGTAGCGTTATTTGAAACCTGCGTCGCTCCTCACCGGAGACTCTCCAGCTCAGCGGGCAGGTTCAGCTTCATCAGCTTCTTGTACTTCTTCAGATGTGCTTCACGCACAAAATTAATCTTCATCACCTGATCCATGTATCTAATCATAACAGGAAAAAAAAAAAAAAAAACATATGTCATTATGAATACATCACAAACAGCCATTGCAGCAAGAAAAAAAATAAGGTGACTTGTCTTTACTTATCAATGGTCCCAAACAGCCACTTTGGCTCCTTGTTGAAGGGCATAACCATTTCATGGAAGCGTGCCAGCTTGGTGGCAATCTCAGCAGAGATGGCCGGATCTGACAGCTGATCTGTGCGCATTCGAGTGTTCTGGGGATTAAAGAGACACAGAGTTTAACTTTGTCACAACTGCTGGAATGTTAAATACCAAATAAATTATATTCTGTGCAAATGTGCTTCTAGAGAAATTAGTTCCTCCTGAAAAAAAGCTTGTCGTCAGTAGAACAAGCTACCAATTCTCATCGCTATCAAGAATATATGAAGGCCAGTAGCCACTAGTTTAGGCTGAACTGATCAGACGAGTTAATGTTAACAATTGGAATCAGCCAACATCAGCATTGGAAGGTCAGACTCCCAAGAGAATTGCAACTAGTGCATCTAGTTAAACTTGAACAGCTCATTGATGGTAATGGGATGCCCTTTCATGTCTTGACGGCCCGTGGAAACTAAATTGTTTTGATTCAGCACAAGCAGACTAAGCACTTGATTGGCTCTTCAAGTAATTTTAGATGTCTGTTGTTAATACTAGTCTGGCTGCTCTTCCTTCTGTGTCACATGCTTTGCTTCTCTGATTGGTTGTGTGCCTGTCCAATGCAATTGGGGGGCAGTGTCTCATGCATTTCTCAGTACTGCCCCCTGGAAATCAAAGAGGAACCAGACCAATTGTTTTTATGGAAGAGGAACAGAATGACATTGGCTGGAATGCCTCGAGTCAACTTCCAAACAGGAAACTATGAAGGCAACTTCATGGTTAAAGCGACTGGCTTTCAAGTACAAAACTTTGTAGTGGGGAAGGAAGTTACTGTCATACCGGTAGGTACTGCTCCAAGCGTCCCTCTGGAAAGATGCCATAAAGTTTTGGCCCCAAGGCTCGTTCTGCCAAAATGGCAAACATCACACTCTCCAGTACCAGGGAGTCCACGCCCTGCGTCACAGAGATACACAGTGGAAATACGGTTTCCTTTCAAACGCACATCAATATCATCGCCTATGCAAACAATGTGAACATTAACGATCTATATGCAATTGCAAAAATTCAAAGATAATTTGTTGATGAGCCATGATGGACAGACCCACCTGTAAGATGGCCCCATAGACTCTGAGGAGCACCTGGCGAGGTTCCTCTCCCACGCAGTGTACGTGGTCAGGTAACCTGCACAGGTACAGTAGATTACTCAGCCCGCCACTGAAAAAGAAAAAAAGCAGTTAAACAGCTGACATATAACTAGTATAAATTACAGGTTTGGACACACCTTTCCATGCAAAATAAGTGGTGACGTTTCATTAAAAATCCTTTGTGTAAATATCTCTAAAAATGGGAAACCGAATTTACTTTCCCAAAGAGGAGCAGGACGGGTTCAGAAACATGCGTCTGTGTCACCAGTTACTAGTGAATGCCAGAGAGCCACATGAGTGAAAATGACAAATTAAAAGAAAATGTAAATGTTTCACTTGAAGACAATCAATGTGTGTATAAACTGAAAGTATTTAAAATAAATAAATGTGCTTTAATTCCCCTTTGTGTTTTTATTTAGACTATTTTTTATTCATGCATTTTTTTTTGTATTAACTTCTATTTTAACTTATAAAATGTGTGTTTGTATCACTTGTAAGGTGACCTTGGGTGACCTGAAAGACACCTCTAAATAATATGAATTAATAATATAATAATAATAATAATAATAATAATATGAATTAATAATAATAATAAGAAGAAGAAGAAGAATTACATACATAGGAATATTCATAGCATTTTCAGTGTCAAGAAAAGTCAGCCTATCAGATTATGAGCACATAATTATAGTGTGTAAGTGGTTGAAATGTAGTTATTTTGGATTTCTCCTAAATCTGTCTTAAAATGCAAGATACTGGACCTCGGTTGGGCTGGTGGGACAGCGGTGAAAAATGTCCCTTATTTTTAAATCCTAAACTTGACAGGTATGGTTTCAAATCAAATCAAACTTTAAGTATAGCACTTTTCATGCATAAAAAATTTCAAAACAACAAAGTGCTTTACATAAAAACAATACACAAACATAAAACTGGACACATCTTTCCATGCAAAATATTTGGTGGCCTTTCATTGAAAATCCGCAGAGATCCTATATTTCATAGCCAGGGGCGTCAATTGGGTATGGCAAGGTATGGCAGCCGTCACACCTTGGCTTCAAGGGAAAATGTAAATGTTTGTTTTTTAAATACATTTATGGAATTACTCTGTCTATTTGTATTGATTATTCTATTACTCAATACCTATAGAATAACTACAAATGCAAATCAGAACATGATCGATTTCACTAGTTATTGTACACTGTAAAAACTCAAAATCTTAAGAATATTTGTCTTATTTCTAGTTAAAATGTCTAATTTTTAGTTAAAAAAAAATCTCATTACATTTAAGACAAGACTCAAAAACAACCATTTTCACCTGTTTCAAGTAGATTTTCACTTAAAATAAGTAGAAAAATCTGCCAGTGGAACAAGATTTTTTTTGCTTGTAATGAGAAGATAAATCTTGTCCCACTGGCAGATTTTTCTACTTATTTCAAGTGAAAATTTACTTGAAACAGGTGAAAATGGTCAAATAAGTTATTTTTCTGGTAATGACTCTTGTTTTAAGTGTAATGAGATTTTTTGGCTAAAAATTAGACATTTTAACTAGAAATAAGACAAATATTCCTGGTAAGATTTTGAGTTTTTGCAGTGAGCGAGACTGCATTTGAAAAAGTTCCATTTTTCTTGACCACACAGATAAACTACATAGACTTCTGTGATGAGTATTCGCTGGACGTGTTGATTGATATTCTAGTTTAGTTCTGTGACTCAAAACCTTGCCATACCTTAGCTTCCACTGAATTGACGCCACTGTTCATAGCCCCCGCTCACCTCACGATGCTGATGTGGAAGTGCGCCTCGGGGAGAGTCCTCCACGACCCGGACAGAAAGTCCCGGCACCAGGCGAAGGCCCGGCCCCGGGTGTCCCGGTCCACCTCCTCGCTTCTCCCATCCCGGAAAGACTCTGCCTCCGAGTCGTCATCGTTGCTGGCCTCCAGGAGCGGGCTCGGGGTCCGGGTCCTCCTCTCGTTCACGCTCAAGAGCGCCCGCTCCGCCACGGCGGGGATGTTGTTCCCGGGGCGGGCGGTCCTGTCCCCGCAGATCTCGCCCTGGCAGCCGCCGCAGGCTGCGGCTCTAGCGGGCTGCATGGCGGGGATCCGGGAGGAGAGCAACGGGACTCCGGGGGAAAATGTCGGTGAGCAGAAGTGGCAGGATGATGGGCTCGATGACACGCCGAGTTGGCTCGTAAAGCAGCTTAACCGGAAGAACCAGGCATGGCTGCTTAATCCGAGCCGCATGGACTGGTGGTTGACAGGATCAACTATAAAATATTTAAATTAGTTTCATATGCTCGCGCATGCAACTCGGGGCGGAGCCTGTAAGCTGGGCGGAGCCGAGGAGAATTCAGCGTCCAATCAGGATTCAAGTTTTGTCTCGAACATCTTCCTCATTGGTCGGAGGTTGGTGGTCTATGATCACGTCATCTTTCTGGTTGCTGAAGGCTTCTGGGAAATGTAGTGTTTATGACCACACTGGCCAGTGGAGGCGAAAAACTACAATAAATCTTTTTCTTTCTTTTTTTTGCGAGTAGTGTTTTTAACCCAGGCTACTACGGAAGCCCTTGGGGGAAATTGATATATGGGGAACCCATTCCCTTTGGAGAGGTTTGCTGAGTTTTATTTTAAGATCGGTCTGCAACACATTCAAACTGTGCTTCCTGAAAGGCATGGGTTTCATATCAGTTTTAGACATTTGAAAAGAGTACTAAAATTATGCAGATGCAAGGACTACTCAGACCTTTTATTATTATTATTATTATTATTATTAATAATAATAATAATAATAATAATAATAACAACAACAACAACAACAATTAATTATAATAAATCTAAATCTAATTCAAATCTAAAATAAAATAAAAGTATACAAATCAATAAATAATTTAAAAGGAAATGGGCATCATAACGTATCATAACAAAATTATCTGAGAGGTGATGATTTTTTCCTTCAGGTTTATCAACTTTGTCCCAAGACAGTTGTAACAGAAGGAGTTCCTGTTTAAATAGAGACCATAATGGTTTAGATTTGCCATATCTGCACTTATGTATATAACATTTTAAAATTATAATAATTGTATTAATAAGATATTCCACACTTTTATTCCCGGATACATATCAATATAAAACAATTTCAAGGGGAGAAGGGATCTATGTTCATGGATTTCGTGGTCAGGAGGTCATGCAAAGTTTTCGCTAACGTCTTTAAAAACTGACAAACAAAGAAAAGGTATTCAGGGCTGGCCTTCGGCAGGAGGGTCCCCCCTTATGAGCCTGGTCCTGCTCAAGGTGTCTTCCCTCCTAAAGGGGAATTTTTCCTTGCCACTGTTTGGCTTAAGGCTTTTCTCCCACTAGGGGAGTTTTTACCTGCCATTGTTTATGTAATAATTGCTCGGGGGTTTATGTTTATGTTTATGTTCATGTTCTGGATCTCTGGAAAGCGTCTAGAGACAACATCTGTTGTATTAGACGCTATATAAATAAAATTGAATTGAATTGAATTGACTGGGACAAAAAGTCCAGTCACCTAGCTCAAGATCCTATACTTTATATTACGATAATATTCATCTAGTTTAAACTGTAAACTATTAATATTGGTTTTATCATCTTCAATCCAATTTATAATAATATGAAATTAGTTCTGTAGTTAATTTGGTTTCTCTTTTTGTATTTTTTTACTGTAGGAGATAGGGAAATTCCTAACAGTAAATTTTAAAAATGTCAATTTTTGTGTTGTTGTAACTAAACTTGTATAATTTTTAACATCTTCAAGCACTAGTAAGTACTTGCGGTACTAAGGGTCAACTATCTCACTTCCACTCATACAGAACTAAGTTTTGTTGCAGATCATCGACTGACCAATAGAGGCTGGCTGTAAAAATGAGTCAATCTCCATTAACTCCCATGTTTAACTGTCCAACGTTAGTGCAGAAATACATATTACATATTTTGAGCCTTGTTCAATCATTTCACACCTATGACAACTCTGGGGGGGTGATTTTATTTATTTTTTGTACCACGCCAGGAGAGTTTATACAAGCATTGCATTTCTTTCTAATATGATCATATTAGAAGAGAAAATGATGAAGGTGAAAGTTTTAGTTATGAAGAATTTCTTACATCTAAAATCTTCCCTGTTACATATAAAGAATTTCAAACAGCGATTCCTAGCGGTATTCACCAACTGATAAAAGGTAACTTTGTAAGGCATGAGGCAGATGAAGATGACTTTACCCTCTTTATGAAAGGAATAAACATCATGAGTCACCACTCGTCAGCATATATATATATATATATATATATATATATATATATATATATATATATATATATATATATATATGCATATCATTTCTTCAGGAAAAGGAAAATCACGCCTAGAGGAAGATTTGTAAGGTCTTCCTCTCTCTCTGACGTTAACTGGAACATAACATGGCTCCTTCCAAATAAATTAGCTATCTTCAATAAAATCAAAGAAGTTCAATATAAAATTATACATAACATTTACCCTACTAACAGATTTGTCTCAAAATGTTTCAATATTGATGTTAATTGTGTATTTAGTAATACCGAAGAGGAAACGATTAGACACCTTCTCTTTGAATGTAAAACGGCTAACATAATTGAAGGAATATTCTGACAAATGTAATGTCTTACTTAGTTTTATTTAATTTCATTTAATTCATTGTCATTCAATGTATGTCTTGTAATGTATCTGCTTATTTTCTTGATGTCAGACTTTGTATTGTTCATGGTCAATGTGCTGACTGTTTAAAATCTTAAAATTAAGGTTTGAATTAAAAAAACATTTTTTTAAATGTCTGCATACCACTCAGAAAGTCCTCAGAGAAAGTCCTCATCCATTGTTATATACAGTCTATGCGTGGTACTAAAATGACCAGTGCTGGATTTCCTGCATAGTGCATACCTTATTCCAAAATAACGCAAAAGTATTACACACACACACACACACACACACACACACACACACACACACACACACACACACACACACACACACACACACGCACACACACACACACACACACACACACACACACACACACACACACACACACACACACACACACACACACACACACACATATGTCTATTTCATGAGAGAAGCTTGAATCTTGAATTGAAGCTTAAAATGTTTATTCAATAAGCACTATTGTATAAGTCTTCAGAGAAGGTGTAATTAATGACCAGCCAACACATTCAGCCAAGGTAGGATTTATTTGAGATTCACTTATTTTTAAGTAAGCATCACAAACTTTCACTTGACCCTTGTCAGATTTGTCACCTATTGCTCCGTTGGCATGATTTTACTCAGAACTTTCATTAGTGAAGACGACCTCCATACTGCTAACCACAGTGGCGTCCTCTCTGTAGAGTTTCTTGGTAGAAGAAGAAATATCTCTCTCTGTACACAAAACATGGAAATGGTTATAGTTATAGTTGCAGCTACATTCACAAAACACAAGTTCAATGTGTTCATGTTAGCCAAGAACAAGTGAAGCAAAGCTCAGGTAATCATGAAAAGGTGCTATTATTGCTGTATTACTTACTTTGCCTGTAGCAGCTCGGTTCACAGCTATGTGTATTTGAAGGTTGGCACACAGCAACGTCGCAGTGGATATATATCTGGTCAAAATAATATATTTTAATTAAGAAAATAATCTTAGATCAACTTTTTTCCCCCTTTTTTTCAAAGATAACTAGTTTGTATACCTTTTCTCTCAGAGGAACAAATGTTGGATCTGCAGGCACTTTCTTGGCAGCTTGAGGTGTCGCCTCACCTACAAAGGTGAACATCTTGAAAATAAAGCGTCTGTGGTGGCTTGGGTACATGAGTCCAGACGAGGCATCACACGGGACGAGGCTTGTGAGGTAGCGGTCATCACGGTTGGGGCAGCTGTGATGAGAGGATGAGGTGTACAGTATTAAGATGTTTTACAAATATTTTCAAATCAAACCAGTACCTTCTCTTACCCATCAACCAGTATGTCCCACTGGGGAAGACTCTGAGGGTATGGGCTGGAAGTTGCCCAGCATCTTCCAAGAGTCAAGACAAGGTTGGGATCAGTCCTCTCCAGCATTCGGATGTCAACATAAACTGGTTCCCTGAGAACCTTGGTGACAGGGTAATCGGATTCCGTGAAAAAGGAGTTGAAGGCCACATCCTCTATAGCAGCAACAGCAAAAAAAGATAAGTTGGGGATGCAGTCACTTCCAAAAACAAATCCAAGCAGAAAAGATTAACCATGGAAACTGCGTTGTATACACTAACCCTCAACACAGCCCTTGACAGCACAGCCACCACTGCCCAGCCTGAGTTCCACACGCAGGGGTCCAGGAGCTGCAACTGGGGGTGGTGGGGGAATCAAACCGACCTCAATGAGCAAAGCGTCAACTGAAGTGCCAATATATCTACACTGGACAAAGACCCTGAAAAAAGAAATAAGAACTTTTTGAGACTATGCAAAACAAACATACAAAACAAACAGAAATCCCCAGACTCTGGTTTAATTTGTATGAATTCAACCTTAACCCATCTTTTTGGCAACAATGGATGATTTAACTCATGCACTTGTTGCCAACAAGCACCAATCTCTCAGTTTATATGGTTACCATTCAGTTTTAGGAATTAAAGCACATACTCATATTGGCTGTCCCTCGTAATGGCTCCACGAGGTCCAACAGCCACCTCGTATACAGAAGACATTCTGTTCTCATAGATCAAAACACCAGGCTCCTCCTGCAGTACATTGGCAGTATATCAGTCTTCATTGTTACCAGCCAAAATGCATGCATATTGCATTTAAAAGGTAAACAAGTTCCCATCCTTACCATCAAGACAGTTCCACAAGAAGTGACAGGGAACTGGTAGATGGCAAAAGCTGAAGTCGTACCAACAGGTTGGCATTCTGGCCCACCTCCAAGGAAACTAATTGCCTCCAAGTCAATGTTGGGCAAAGTCGCATCTCTGGCCGCAACCACAATGAACTGACCATCTTTGGTGCACTGAAGAGTAACTGAGACAAACAAATAACAAAACAAATACTAGTCCATTAAGTACTCTATATTTGTTCACTGTGGAGTCTCAGGGTAAAGCATACTGTATTTTTGGAAAATTCTGAGGATAAAAGGAAAGCACTTACCAGTTCTGCCATAATAGCACTTTTGTCCATCGAAGCAGCAATCTATATTTTCACATTCTTGGGCAGTGATGGTAGGAAGGCCACATTTTATCTTGTAACTGTCTTCAACTTCACAAGAGTTATAGACTGGTGGGGATGTTATTACCTGAGGCCGTTGAGGATTGCTAGGTTTCTGAGGCATTTGAGGATTGCTAGGTTGCTGAGGCCGTTGAGGATCGCTAGGTCGCTGAGGCCGTTGAGGATCGCTAGGTCGCTGAGGCCGTTGAGGATCGCTTGGTCGCTGAGGCCATTGAGGAGCATTAGGATACTGAGGCTTTGAAGGCCTCTGAGGATCCATAGGTGGCCTCACTTGAGGCTTCTGGCCATACTGAGCATTAGCCAAATGGCTATGCAGAGCAACTGCTAAAAGACAGAAACAAATCAGCCTCATTGCAACAGCCTCACAGCATAGAGTGTTTCACGTAAAACACAAGATACTGTGGAAACTGGTGCAAACATGCAGACTTTTATAAGATATGGGTCACACTAACTTGACATGTCACATCCTATTTGTTGTCCATCGCTACCAATCAGAAGTCATACTGGTTGATCCACGTCAATATCCTGAAGAGATAAGCTATAAAGCCAAAAATAAACTTATTGGCAAATTATGTCAATGTCACACTATTACTGTATCAGTGAGAATTCTTCACAGTAAACATGCAAGTATATTGCAGTATTCATACAATATACTTGCCTGTATACTGTATTCCTGTATACTCTAAGTATACAGGAATATTTATCAACTGCTGCCTTTGAGGTTTCTACAGAGTGCCAATTGTTAGTTAATATTCCCATTAAGTAAACTCAATCTTGTTTGTTGACTTTCAAAAGAGCAACCTTCAGAGGGTCTGCGTGACCTGCACTATGCATTTAGGGTCAAAGATATCTCTTTCAGTTTGATACTGCATTATCACTTATTGTTTGACTACTGTGATTGATTGAAAATGGAATAGTTATTATCAGAACAACATAGTTTCAAATGTCAAATGACACTTTAATTTATCACATCAGATGATAATTTGTCATTCTAGTTTTCAGTGTACCTTTTCATTGCTTCATTTTTCAATTCACACACATTTTTACCACATCCTTTTTTTCAATATCATGCATTTGTATCACCTCTATTTTTAGCATTAAAGTTTTGTTAATTTTGCACCTTTATAAAAAACTTTTTAATGTCATTTTTCAGTCATTCCCCCTGCCCGGGTTTCTGTGTTTATTCTGTCCTATTGGCTTAGCAGTTGTTTCTGAACAGAGCTGACTCACATGGGAAGATTTTCTAAAATAAAATTTGTAAAGTGCAACATGACATTTTTTTTTGAATGTTGTAAAACTCCCCCTATAATAATAAAAACGTTTGCATGGACGCCTACTGTAGATATGGATCTAGATGAGTTTTCAACATAGCTGCTGTGACTATGACTGTATGAATCGGGAGTAAACAGTTTCTAATGAAATAGTGTGATGAGATTTGAGTATCATCAATTATAGTTTCACAGGAAAGGAAAATGTGCTTTGGACTTATTTTTAAAGAATTATTAAAAAAAAAAAAATCAGAAAAAAGAGAATATATCTATCAAAAGGCACTTTCCTTGGTGTAAGTGCTTTCTTTGATACCAGAAGTCAGTGGATCATGGGGAGACCATTTCCATACATACAAACGCAACACAAATTCAAACAGGCCTCTTGTTACAAGAGCATCTCTAAATGCACAGCATTCCAAAGCATATGTACTTCAGCTGTAGAAGACCACACTAAAATTCACATGGACTCCGCCAAAATTAAATACGATATTTTCAAAAATGCTGCCTGGTTTGAAGGTGAGAACAGATATCTGCTGCAACATTTAGGTTGCAGAATCAGAATTTGGCAACATGAGAGGATGGATCCATCCTGGTGCGTTATAGGGGTTCCGACTAGTGGTGGTGCAATGATGTGCTAATCAAGTCCCAATGAAAAACCGCAATACTTGGGCTGTTGAAACGTTCAGGGTGGTCTGACTGTTGGAAATTTCAGGTGAGGGGGAAAGGCCAACTGTCTAAAGTGGTCTTATTGTCAGCCTTTTTCGCAAACAGGTTTCACAGATAGAATCTGTGTTCTAGCTATAAATATATTTATATATTGTATGTATTGCGGCTTTCCTTGACTTTTAAGAGCCGCTTGAGAGTTTTGTTAGGTCCTGTATGTTTGTATGACGCGCTGCTGCTGACAGGGAAGCACGCTGAGTCCGAGATAAGTTTTATACGTTTAATGACAACTTCAGCCACAACGGCCTTCCGATTACATGCTTAATTGGATTTTGAACGTGTACACTACAAACGTGTAATCGGGGAGATCAGTAAAATGCGGTCAACAAAAATTACGGCTACCCAACTCGCTCCTCTCTCCACCTCAGTGCAGGTGATTTGATTCCTTACATAAACTACGGTGACGACCCACGTGACCCAAACTTCCTTCATCACCGTGGCAACCAGATCAAACAAATGAAATATCAATATATGGCTCCTACACACCAGCCCCTAATTATTGAACTAATCTCAATAATTACTGACATAATTAGACAATCATTTTAACATTAAAGCTCAAAATGTCCAACCCATAATCCACACACGAATCTTCTTTCTTCTTGAATCATATGACTCAAAGTCCACAGTCTCAATGGTCAAAGTCAAACAGTCCAAAGGAAAGAAGAAAAAAATCCAAAAAAAAGTCACAACTGAAGCCGGTGCATCCTCTGATGGCTTCAGCCTCCTGCAGCAGGCAAACCTTTGTGATCGGCCGATCCAGGCAGGCAGCTCCGGGTTTTAATCCGCACCTGGTGGACGAATCCTCTTCGGTCTGGGAAGGTCTGTATCACTCGTCCCACAGGCCACGAGGTGCCGTGCTGTCCATGATGATGACAAGGTCTCCCACAACCAGATTCCTCTTCACTCCTGTCCATCTTTGACGCTCCTGTAGCTGAGGTAGATATTCCTTCATGGTCTTTTGCTCTGTGACTCTCTGGGATGACTTCGAGCACTCCAGATCTGTTACTCAACCACTTTGTCAGGGAAAATCCACTGTAGCAATGCCCGTGGTCCTCTGCACACTTTCTGAGAGTGAAGTTAGCACAACTGGGAGATGATGTTGCTCCAAACAGATGCAACTTCATGCGATACTCAGCAGGTAGTTGCTGAATATCCCCCTTAGGCCACCAGAGGAACCTTAAGAGGTCTCTGTCATGAGGAGGGACCTGGACCTGGTGGAACATAGCTTCAATGTCAGCCATGATCACAACTGGTTCCTTCCTAAACCTGGTCACCACTCCAATCAGAGAGCTGGTAAGATCAGGGCCCTGTAGAAGTTCAGCATTCAGAGATGTTCCTTGATATCTTCCTCCACAGTCAAACACAACTCTGATCTTTCTTTTGGTGGGATGGTAAACTCTGTGGTGTGGTATGTACCATACTTTTCCATCACCACGGTCCAGCTCCTCTTCTGGCACCTTCTCAGCATAGCCTTTAGCCAGACGGTTGTTTATATAGGTGTTATATTCAGTGTGGAACATTGAGTCCTTCTGAAACCTTCTTTTCAAATGACACAAACGTTGCTCAACCACTCTCTTGTTGTTTGGCATGCTGATATCAATGTTCCTTAAAGGTAAAGCAATCTGATAATGCCCCTCCACCCGTTTTGCTGAGTTGGTGACAAACTCCAGGAACCTTTTGTCTTCCTTTGACATCCCCGGTTGCTCTTCAATGCTACTTTCAGGGAAGTCATTCTTAAACTGTTGCTGCCAGAGATTGTCCAGGTTCACAACCGAAACTCTGTTGACAGTTACTTGTGGATGCTCCCAGCTAACAGTCTCTCCACTGTTTCCTGTCAGTGGACCATTAACAGTCCAGCCCAGCAAGGTTCGGATGGCATATGGTCCATCATCCACACTACACACCACTTCCAGTGGTTCCAGCGCTTTAGGAACATTGGTTCCAATCAGTAGCTCTATTCCTGCATCAATCTGAGGTAAGTGAATATGTTTCAGATGTGGCCATTGCTCAATATCCCTTTCAGTTGGAATATTTTCTCTGTGTACAGGCATGGACTCTTGTGTGTAAGCTCTTGGTAGCTCGAAGAAATTGTCCCCCTCCAGTGCTGCGACCTCCAGTCCTGACACTATGTTACTGCTTACGACTTTCTCCTGGCCCATGGTTCGAAGGAGAATGCGTCCCTTCCTCCCTGTGAGGTGGAGCTTGTGCATTAAGCTATCAGTGCAGAAGACAGCAGTACTCCCCTGGTCCAGGAAAGCGTAAGTGATGACAGTTTTGGTTCCTTTGTTGGATTTGACCTGGACCGGCACAATGGGCAGTTTGCAGTCCTGGTCTCCAGCCCCTGTAAGACCACTTGACACAAGTGTACCGTCAACATGCTCTGGGCTCCTCTCTGTCTGCTCGGAATCATTGACGGGTTCCTTGTGAAGTATGGTGGGATGTTTAAAGCTGCACTTTGAGCAGGAAATCCTTTTCCTGCAATCTTTACTGATGTGCCCTGCGCACAAGCAGCCAAAACAGATGCCATTTTCCTTTAAGAAGCCTATCTTCCGTTGATGTGGCATTCTTCCCATCTGTACACATACATCTAATGTGTGTCCTCCTCCACAGCAGATGCATACTTTCCTTCCCGTTTGTTTAATTTCTCTTTCTTTCGTTGCAGACTGATAATTGTTCTCCACAGGTCCTACAGTGGTAGCAAAGCTACTCTCCTTGTTTCCAGGACGAAGTTGCAGGTTGGGTTTGTTTGATCCTCGATTTATGGTTATTGATTCAGAGTCTTGTATGTTGCCAAACACCGGATCAGTCAGAATTTTCACTTGCTTTTCAATGAAGTTAGCAATGTCTGTGAGCTTAGCTCTACGCTTGTGTTGTTCCTGCAGCTCATAGGCATGGTTCCTCCATCTGTCTCTCAGTTTGTAAGGAAGCTTTTTAATGACACACGACATGTTGGAAGGCATATCCATATCTGAAAGATATTGCACATCCTCCATGGAGTTACAGCAGCCTCTCAGGAAGAGGCTGTAGTCCTGCAGAGCCTTCACGTCCTCTGCTCTGATTGGAGGCCACGAGAGGGCTTTATCCATGTAAGCAGAGGCCACCTTTTGTTCATTACCGAACTGCTCCTTTAATAAAGCTTTTGCTTTTATGTATCCCCGTTCTGAGTTTATGTGTTGACAGCTTCTCACAAGTTCTTTAGCATGACCTTTTGTGTGTTGTTCCAAAAAATATAAACGATCACTGCTGTTAGTTGTGTTTCTCTCAACTCCATTCTCAAAAGCTTTAATGAACGTGTGATATTCCAATGGATCGCCATCATAGATTGGGATTTCTCTTTTAGGTAGAGCTGAGAGGCTTTGCTGTTGTACTAGCAACGTTGTTATTTCGTTCTGCTTCATCATTACGCCAATAATGTCATTTCTGGGTTCCAGATCTATTGCGTTAAATCCTGGTTGTTCATGTGAATCCTGTGTGTTGAATGAGGGGTTCACAAGGTGTTGCACTTGGTCTTGTTCATGTGGAGTTATATTTAGGTTCGTGTTTGTATTTGTTTTGATTTGTTTTGGAATGAACTCATCTGCGTCAACATTAAATAACTGCTTAGATTGTGTCTTTTCAAAGTATGATTTCATCCCATCAGAAACCTTTGATGCCACTTTTCCACTTGTTGTGCTTCGTATCTTGAGAATTTCCAGCGTTGCCATTTTTTCTGCAATTTCAGTGTTGAGTTTGAGTTCTTCTCTCCTTTTGCGCAGGAGTTGTTCCTCTTCTTCCAAAGCATGCTTTTCTTTTAATAGTCTTTGCCTCATGTTTAAGGCTGCTAGCTCAGCTTCTGCCTTTAGACGTATGGAAGAAGTTGAAGAGCTCTCTGACTTAAGCGTTTTATGGCTTCCGACATTTGAAACACTGTCACTTGGTTTAATGTCATCCTCCATTTGCATTTCTTCATTAATTTCTGATGAATCCTGGTGCTCCTGACAGGGGTTTTGTTCAATTTCAACAATCCAGCTTTGAGTGCTCTTTTGAAATGTATTGCTGTAATTCATGATAGTTGAAAACCATTCTTTTTGTTTAATGAGTTCATCTTCAGGAAGTAAAGGTAACAGTCTACTGTGTGTAGTTGTAGCATTTTCACACAGTGTGTTTAAGTTCTCCATACATTGTTTCACTTCCGACACATTTTTCTCTTGTTTCATTAACTCTTTCATCTGTGGTATTAAACCTTTTATTTTATCAACATCACGTTTGCGTTCTTTTTGCAGCATTTCAATTTTATGCATCAAACCCTTTTCAGTGAGTCTCCTCTCCCGTTGTCTAACAGACGCCATATCAGAGCACGAGGATGCAGCATCATTTGTTTGACTCATTTTGATCACTTTTCATTCAGTTTTCTTTGAACCATATAGTTTGAATCCATCCACAATACACAGCATATCATAGATTATTTCAACAAGGCAGCATCAGCGTTCTTCCTTGAAAACATCAAAGCTTCACGTATTGCAGACTGACTGCACTTCTGAAATAAAAACCTGGTTCACCCAAAACTTCCTTAAATTAAACAGTAATAAAACAGAGGTTCTCCTCATTGGCACCAAATCCACCTTATCCAAAACCGACAGCTTTTCTCTTACCATCGACAACTCCACTGTTTCACCCTCCCCCGAAGCTAAGAGCCTGGGTGTCATCCTGGACAGCACACTATCCTTTCAATCCCACAACAATAACGTTACCCGGTCTGCCTACTTCCATCTGCGTAACATCAATCGCCTCCGCCCCTCCCTTACCCCTCACACTGCCGCCATCCTTGTTCACAGCCTCGTCACTTCCCACCTGGACTACTGCAACTCTCTCCTCTTTGGCCTCCCTCACAAATCCCTCCATAAACCCCAACTGGTCCAGAATTCTGCTGCCCGCATCATAACTCGGACCCCCTCCATCCATCACATCACTCCTGTCCTCCAACAGTTCCACTGGCTCCCGGTTCAGTTCCGCATTCAATTCAAAGTCCTCCTGTTTACATTCAAGGCCAAACCACAACCTCGCCCCCCCCATATCTCTCTGATCTCCTCCATGTCCACACTCCCTCCCGAGCCCTAAGATCCTGCTCCTCCATACAACTCTGTCCCCCCCGCCCGTCTCACCACAGTGGGGAGAAGAGCATTCAGCCGCTCTGCTCCTCGTCTCTGGAACTCTTTACCACCCCAACTCAGGAACATTGACTCATTCACTCACAACTCAAAACTCATCTGTTCAAGACTGCCTATCTCATTTAATGATTCATCTTTTCTAATGTTCTTACCTCTGCTGTTTTTAAATGCTTTTGATGTTTTTTTTAAATGTATTCTGCGGGCTCTATTATTTTAACATGTTGTGTACGGCGACCTTGAGTGCCTAGAAAGGCGCATTTAGAAATAAAATGTATTATTATTATTATGTCACGAACCGGGCTGCACGGCCATGACAAAGAGGGAGACGCAACACAAGGAAAGCCAATCAAAAATGTTTTTTATTAAATACCAAATAAACCTAAAAGAAGAACCTTAATCAAGTATGACATGTGTAGTCAGTAGATCAGTGGTGTAAGTGAGTGTATGCGGGAAACAATGTGGGTGCATGTGTGTAAGGTGTAAAACTAAAGCAAACCACAGACAAAATGCTGCATCAGGGATGAGAGAGGTGAGCAGCCAGAGCTTTTTAAAGGCTCATTGAGCACAGGTGCTGCCACTTCTCTGATGACCCTCAGCCCCGCCCACTGCTACCTGCAAGGGAGAAAATGAGCCACAAGGCAGGAAGGCAAAGAGGGTCGTCACCCCCCCCTCCCCAAACAACAACGTTTGCCTACAAAAAAAGAAAAAAACACCATAAACCACATGCAGAACTGCCAACACAGTAGCCACCCGCCCCTGCCCAACCTACTTAATCTTTTATTTTTGGTTCAATTTATTATTTCAGGAATTGTAGTGAAGATTTTTCACCCTTTTTGAGTTGGATTATTGTCACCTTTATTATTGTCATGTTATTATATTATTATTATCATCATTTTTTATATTATCTTTTGTATGTCTATGTGTGGACCCCATGAAGAATAGTCTTCCCATGGCGAAGACTAATGGGGATCCTTTTAAATAAACAAATAAACCACTTGACCCAGGTAAGTCAGTTGCACAAGCAAACGCACACTTTGCCAAATTGATTGTGAGCTTTGCCTCCACCAACCGATCAAACAAAGCTCTAACCCGTTGCATGTGAGAAAACCAAATATCACTGTAGACCACTAAATCATCCAGATAAACTGCACAACCAGCCAATCCAGCCACCACACGGTTCACCAACCGCTGAAAAGTTGCTGGTGCATTCCTCAACCCAAATGGCATCACTTTATAGGAGTACAGCCCAGATGGTGTAATAAAAGCTGCCACTTCCTGTGCTTTTTGGGACAAGGGTACCTGCCAGTACCGCTTCAGCAGATCAAATTTGCTGACATACCTAGCAGCACCCACCTGGTCTACACAATCCTCCATTCGAGGCAGCGGAAAAGAATCTGGCTTCGTCACCTTGTTAACTTTTCGGAAGTCAGAGCAAAACCTGGGCGTGTTGTCATTTTTAGGCACCAACAAACATGGAGAAACCCAGCTTGACGAAGAAGGCACTGCAATGTCATTATCAACCATATACTCCACCTCAGCATCTAAATATTTAGGCTTCTCAGGAGAAACTCTATAAAAATGCTGACGGATAGGCTGTGCATCACTCACATCAATATCGTGTTCAACCCAATCAGTACGGGAGGGCACGTCACCAAACAGAACAGGATATTTCAAAATCATCGCTTCAAACTCCAAAGCCTGCGCTGTTGGCAAATGTCTAAACAGGCTCTTCAAGTTCTTGAGGGTCTCTGAATTTCTCAGCCGACCAGACAATAAACCCTCATCAGGCTCAAACACAGCCTCACCCCCACTCTCATCAGAAAACTCACCCACTGTGTCAGCAATCAAAACAGGACTCTCCCCCATTGACTCCTGCTGGACAGCACTGGATGGACTAGCAGAGTGAGCATAGTAGGGTTTCAGCAGATCCACATGGAACAGTTTTTCAGGCTTCCTACGTCCCGGAGTTGAAATCAAATAATTCTGGTCGGAGACCCGTTTAACCACTGTATATGGACCTGAAAACTTGGCCTGGAAGGGAGAACTAACCAGTGGACAAAGAGCCAACACACGATCCCCAATGCTAAACTCACGAACCTCAGCCCGACGACCATACTTCCTTTTCATCTTAGTTTGCGAAGTAGCTAACATTTGTTTTGCCAACTCTCCTGCAGAATACAGCCGGTGCTTAAAGCCATTTACATAGTCAATAAGGTTGGTGGGCGGGTCTGACCCCTTCCACCCATCCTTAAACACAGACAGGGGACCCCGCACCGAGTGGCCAAATATTAGATCGTTTGGGCTAAACCCTGTACTGTCTTGCACCACCTCCCGTGCAGCCAAAAGCACGGGAGGCTCCGTTCCGGCTCTATGAATTGCTGTAACAGAAGGAGCGTGAAGGTTATCAAAAAAAAGTTCCATGTCGGAGTAGTCATTTGTCATCTCTGATGTATACAGGTTTGAATAAAATGAAGTGAATGTTTCTTTAATTTCTTCTGGGTCAATGGTTAATTCCCCATCATTCTTCAGAATCTGTAGGATTTGTTGAGAGGCTGAACTTAAGTTAAGTCTTAAGTTAAGGCACTTAAGTTGGTGTGATAGTAAACGTCCAGCTTTGTCGCCATGTTCATAGACATACCCTCGTGCTTTTAAAAGGAGACGTCCCGTCTTTTCAGCAGATAGCAAATTATATTGTATTTGAAGGTCCAGCTTCTTTTTGTAGATCTCAGGGGAGGGAGAGACAGAGTACTGAGCATCAACCATAGATATTGCCTTAATAAGCTCCTCTTGTTTTAATCTGTTCTTCTTATTTATTTTAGCTGAATACGATATTATCTCACCCCTGATTACTGCTTTTAGTGTCTCCCACAGGAGAGAAGGAGAAATGTCATCCTTTTGGTTGAATTCAATGAAATCATCTATTTTTTGCAATATCATTTGGCAAAAGCTCTCATCAGTCAGGAGGTGTCTGTCTAATTTCCAGGAGGACTGTTCAAATTGATAAGGAGAAAATGCAAGGTCTAATAATACAGGGGCATGATCTGACTCTACTATAGATGAATATTCAACTTTTTTAACAAATGATAGAAGGTTCCGGTCAATGAAAAAATAATCTATTCTACTATACGAGTGATGTACATTGGAAAAGAAAGAAAATGATTTACTCTGTCGGAATAAAAAACGCCAGGGGTCAACACTTCCTATTTGGTCCATAAACGCAGATAATAGCTTGGCTTTTTTAGAAATATTCGTAGAGGTAGAATTGGAGCGATCAAGCGCTGGGTTTATCACACAATTTAAATCTCCACCAAAAATTAGTTGTCGTGAGTTCAAATCTGGAATTAATGACATGATTTTACTCATGAATTTATCATCATCCCAGTTCGGGGCATAAATATTAACTAGAACCACAGGCTTATGGTGGAGGAGTCCTGATACCATTGTTGGGCGTCGCCCATATGCCCATGTGAACTCTGAACTTATAAATGTATAGGAACAATTTCAGGATTATGAAGACCAGTAAAGCCAGACGTCGGCCCTTCTTCCTGAAGTCAGTTTTTATGACCCTCTGCTGCCAACTTCTGGTCATCTCGGCCTGGCTCGAGATAGTAAGTTTATGACCCCTAGAGGGGGGGTCAAAACAGTGAATCAGCAGGGTTTCTGCCAGGGAACAGACTCCCTGGGGATTTACAACACCTGGGGGGGCCGGACGCAGCGGAGCCCGAAAACCAGGCCTCGGAGGGGGGTGCTGCCTCTTTGAACAGACCCAAAAGCTATAAATACTAGCAACCCCCCCCTTGCCTGAAACCCGCTTTAATGTGCCTCCTAGAATGGGGTGACGACATCCACTGCCAATCCAGGAAGCAGGAACACACGGAAACACACGTCAAGCACTGGAAATCTGCAACAAAAAACCACGGGCGGGGCCCCCACGGCGCGGGAAGAAGCAGCCAGGGATCCCGCGGCGGCGGATCGCGACCCAGGCAATCCCCGGCCACCCGGTCCGGGCCGGACACGCGGCCACGAGGCCCTCACCCTTCAGGCCAACGACCCCCACCCGGCAGGGGGCCAGCATGCCCGGAGAGACAGAGCCGCCCCGGCCGCCGACGCGGGCAGGCGCACCCGCCCCCCACGAAAGTGGCCCTCCAAGACCAGAGGGGCGCCCCGCCGCAGAGGCAGCGGGGGGGACCGGAGACGGGCCCGGAGAGAGGGAACCCCCCAACAGGGCGACACCCGTGCAGGCCCGACAACGGAAGGCCCCAGACCCAGGCATCCCATTCATTCATCCATTCAACTATCCGATATCTATACTAATAATAATATGATATACTATACATAATAATATTACTAATAATACTAATAATACTAATAATAATAATAATAATAATAATAATAATAATAATAACCATCTTTGTATAATATAATATTGATAAATTATTAAGTTTTGATGTCCTGCCAATGGAGGCCCAAATCCTCCATGGCAGGACCCTTCCATACCGTATTCTCACCGACACAGACACACAATCACGCACCGTTTCCCCCTCCCCGGGGGGGTCCAGCACCACCAGAAGGCACCCCAGGCTGCACGGCGAGCCCCGCCGGGCCCGGGTATCCCGACCCACCTATCCCAGGCCGGTGAGGGAACGCGTGTGATGTGGGACCCCCTCCCGCCCCTGGTGTTGAGTGCATGTGATTAATGCCATAAAAACAGGGAGGGGGAGGGCCAAGTATCGATTTGACACCGACCCCCCCCCCTCCCGAACTACGTGTCCCTGTCAAATGTCTTTATTAAGTGTTGAATGTGCAGTGTCTATTTTGCTGTTAAAACCGTGAGGCAGGGAGTGCCGGGCCACGCGGGACAATGCCCCCCACGACCCGGACCCCCCGCCCTTCGCCTATGTGCGTATGAATCGTGTAGGGGGGAAGGAGGGGGAGCGGAGGCCGAACAGAGGCAGGACCAGCAAAGCCGGCCCTGATAAGACACCCGCGCCCCCACACCGGCCATCCAGTAGACGGGGGCCGGCCCTCCGAGCCAGGCCAGGGCCCCACCGCACCTCCACGGGCGCCCCCGGCGCCGCCGGAGCCCCCAGACGGAGGGGGAAACGTTCCAACATCCTCCCATTCATACTGACATAGACACCTGGGAATGGTGCCGCCCCGCCGCTGCGCCCGCCCGTGCACCCCCTGGTTAGGGAAGGCCCAATCCCCGGACCCGGCCCCACCCCCCCCCGAGGCGACCCCGGCGGACACCCCAAGGGTCACGGAGTCCCCACATCCGCAGGGGCACTCGGCCCCCGCCCAGCGACGGAGGACCAAGGCAGCAATGTCCCCCCAGCGCAGACAGCCACCCCCCACCCAGGCAGGGCCGGGCCCTCCGAGTGGGACCCCCACGTCCACGGCCCAGCCCCCCCGGGAGACCCGGAGATGCCCAAGCCACAGCCCCCCGCCCGAGCCCCCCCAGCCACCCCCCCCCCCCCCCCCCACCGCCATGAGGTAACCCCCCCCATAGGCCCCCACGGCCCCCCCCACGGCCCCCCAGGGGCCACCAGAGGCCGGCGCCCCAGACCCCGGATCCGGATGTATAATAAAAGGGGTGACTCTTTTCAGACGTTCAGTAAGGGCCTTGCTAATTATTTTAAGGTCTACATTTATCAATGAAATTGGGCGGTAGCTCGATGGGAGCAAGGGATCTTTTAGTATTAAGTTAGTAAAGTCGGGGTCTTTGAGCAATGATGTATTAAATCTCCAAACTTTGGAGGATGATACGCTCCCCCTCTTCCCCAGAGTGAAAGAAACAGGTGCGTGATCGCTAATATTGATTGGGTGTATTTGTGATTCTGAGATATCTCTCATCAGAGAGCTACTGACTAGAAAATAATCTAACCTAGAATATGAGTGATGAACGGCTGAGAAAAAAGTGTAGTTCCTAAGGGTTGGGTGTAAAGAGCGCCATGTATCGCAAAGACCCAGATCATTCATGTATTGCTTAACAATACTTGCTGACTGTCAACTCCTGTGTCCGACTACATTACTGAGCCTGTCCACTCCAGGGTCCAGAACCATGTTGAGGTCTCCTCCGATGATGACTGTGTTGTCTAGGTGAGCAGAAAGTGAGGTGAAAAAAGAGTGAAAAAACGATCAACAACATGTTGTCATCAACATTTGGACCATATACATTAGAAATACATAAATTCAAGCTTTGAATTTGCAAGACTAAAATGAAATATCTACCCTCTGAGTCAATGTGTGTGTCCTTTACAGTGAAATGTATTCTTTTATGAATAAGAATGGCTACCCCTCTTTGTCTGGAGTTGTAACAGGCTGAGAAAACATGCGGATATTGTGGCGTGGCCAATGCATCTGCTGAAGCTTTAACTAAGTGTGTTTCTTGTAGTAAAACAATGTCTGCCTGCAGAGTTTGTATCTGATTAAGAAGTTTTAATCTCTTTGATGTGTTCCCGGCTCCGTTTACGTTCCAGGTGACGAACTTTAATTTATCCATAATCCAATCACTGAAAATAACATTATATGTAAATGGTAATGTTGCAGGAGTTGGATGTGTGTGTGCCATGTTAATCTAAATGTATGTTTGTACCAATTAACCAACCGGAAAGTGCAGCAGAGTGAGACATGGAGGGAAAGAGGAAAAAAGGAGTGTGACAATTGAGGTGGGGTGAGGGGGAGGGAAATAATTCTAATCATAATTAAAAGAAAGAAGAAAACAGAAAAAAAGATAGAGAAGAGGGAGAAGAGAAAAGAAAAAAAAGAAACGATCACCAATGTGTGACTGTAACTCATTGAGACTAGCAGATCAAAAATTATAAATACCTTAATATGTGCCGAAAATGTTTATGAAACTTTATCTGATCTAATCACCAAGTGTTTATGAAGCTATCTCTAATCTAATTACCAAATGTTTATAAAGCTATATCTAATCTAATCACCATTTAGTGAGAGAGAAAGAGAAAGGAAAAAAAAGGCAAATTTGTACTCATCTCTCAGAAGAGCCACGGCGTGATGTTGGGGTTCCGGTAAAATTCTCCGTTCACGTACAGGCGGTCCACGGTGATGACAGCCCGAGCTCCCTCCGAAAAGAGCCTTCTCCGGACCGGGAAGAGGACTCGGCGACGGTCCAGGATCTCCCGGGGGAACTGGTCGTTCACGGAGAACGGCAATCCGCGTAGCTGTGGCCCCGTCTCCGAACCTGCTCTTTTTGCTTAAAATGTTCAAACTTGGCCACAATGGGCCTGGGTCTCTGGGCTTCCGATCTTCTTCCTCCAAGGCGATGGACGCGGTGAAACGTGATGGAATTCGCCATGTCTTTCGGAAGCTTCAGGTGGTTGCGGATGAAATCCTGAACAGTTACTTCAGGATCTTCATCAGGTTTTTCGGGGATCCCAGAGAATACTAAATTGTCCCGCATGCTTCTTGATTGAAGGTCTTTTTTCCTCTCTTGCGATCACCCTCTCTTACTGAGCAGCTGGATCTTTGGCTGCGGGCCAAGGATCCCATCTCCCTTCTCTCCTCCCGGCTGGGGGGAAGCGGAAGGCCCGCAACGGACCGGGCCTGCGGAGCTCCGGCTCCCATTGACTCTTGGTCTCAACTTTTCATCCGGAGCTCCGACTCCCACTTCACGTGTCCCCGGTCCCTGGGAGCTGGAAAGGGGGGGAAAGCCGCTTCGGAGCTCGGGCCCTGGTCCAGGGTGAGACCCGTTCCTCTGTCCTTACCTCTCTCTCTGCTCTTAAGTTTCTCCTGGAAGGACCTGTGGTCAGCTTGCCCCGCGCAGACCGAGACGCATCCCACCGCCCCGTCCGGGGCCACGCGCTCATCAGCCCGACGGTAACCCGCACGTCCCAGAAGTGGACCGGCTCCGCGCGCACCCGAGACGACGTGAGAGCCTCCGGACCGGGGGGGGAGCGCCGGCTGCTTCACGCTGCACCACCGTCCTCTTTTGATTCCAGAGTCAGGAGGAGGAGCGGTAGAGACGGGAGACCTCTTGGGTTGGGGACTCCGACCAAAAGACCCGGCAGGAACCCCTGATCGGCACCCGGAGACCCGAGGAGGCGTGAGGTTTTGAGACCCGGGGTGTATTAGTTTAACTGGGAGTGTTTCAGAGCTAAATCTGTGTTCAGAGCTGAGATTACATCAGCATCATTATCATGACTGTTGTCATTAATTTGTAGTCACCACTTTCTGCTAGTCATTCATGTTTTAAAGCGCTGTTTCGTCAATTGATCACGGTTTAAACACCGGGATCACCATCCGTTCTAATTGCACGTGGCGTGGTTACAGTCCAGCCCTCTTTAAATACCAGAGCCATCTTTCACCCACGTTGTTTAACCGTAGATGTTCGTTGATGCCATGTTTATTATTACATTTGATTCTTTTCTTTTCATTCCATGCATTTAATTTTCATTTCATTTTTATTGATTGTTGTTTTTCTAGTTAATTAATGGTTTTATAATACGTAGTGTGCCATCGGGATTTATTCGGGGTGTTACGTTACCATCTTTTGACACCTATATGTAAATAAATTCTGATTGATTTTTAATGAGTGGTTGTTGTTATTTCATACAAGATTTGGTCACAAACTGATTGTTTGAGCAGAGCCATGGTTCGGATCTCACTCCTTCAATTGTTATTCTGTAGGTGATAGTAAGATTTGCTGTTCTGCAGGATAATCCTAATCATATGAGACTGATTTTCTGCTGTTTAGTTATCATTTTTCCCTGGAGTAAGGCCCCGGGGTGGTGCCCCTACGAGAATTATTATCATTTTGATAATTAAATTGGATAAATAGTCGACTTTATTAATTATTAATAATTCTTTAATGGAATTATCATTAGCCTCCGATAACTGATGAGCTTAGCTACCTGAGTTGCACAACACCATCACAAATCGCCCCCGTGGATCCGAGATAACAGTGGTTGCATTAAACTGAACTTTTTTATGCATCAATATGGCTGTCCCACAAGTTTCAGAATTAAGGTTGGAATGGAATATATTCCCCACACATCCCTTTTTAAGTCTGACCTGATCCTTTATCTGTAGATGGGTTTCCTGGAGAAATGCAATATCACACTTTAAATACTTAAGGTGATTGAATACCCTGGCTCTTTTAACAGGCCTGTTTAAACCCTTCACATTCCAACTAATGAATCGCATAGCAGCCACCCTTCCATTAATGTCATTTACCATGTTTAATTAAAGAAAATAAACTGAGCAGAAAGGTAAGTAATGTATAAGTACAGCCGTGATCATGTTTAAGTGCACGGTTTGGTCCTTTTCTTCTCTTAAAGAGATAAGTATATGTTTCAAGAATGTGGCGGTGTCCCTTTTCCCAACCCTATCTAAGAACAAAAACATAACTAAAACTAAGCCTATACCTGTCACTCTCTCTAAGGCAAGCTGCAGGCTAAACGCTATTCCAAACAACTTCTGGTATAACATTTCCATTAACATAATAAACTATATCAAAACCACTTAACACCACAGTATAAACAAAAGAGATGGTTGAGCAGTACAGCAACTATCAAAAGTAAATATGAGCGCATATGAAAACGCATGCAACCTCAACAATACAGTAAAAAAAAAAAAAAAAATATTAAAGTATTTTTTTTTCCTTTTTCAATGATACAGCATCATATTGATTAGTCCACCAATACCATAACTGTCCATACCTCGGGTCCGCGAGCCGCAGGTTGACAGTATGTCAGAGAGACGGGCACGGCCGCCGTCCAGATCAGGTGATGAACCGTTGCCAGGCAACGCAGTCCAAGCCATGATATTCAGTCTTATTTTTTACCAAACCTCCGGTCGAAAAACTTCTGAGCTTCATCAGAGGAGTCGAAGGTAAACACGTCATCTCCGCACATCACTCGCAGCCGGGCCGGGTAGAGCAGGTGGAAACGGACATCCCTCTGATACTGAGCTTGCTTCACGCCGTTAAACGCGGCTCTCTTCTTGGCCAGAGCTGCGCTGACATCCTGATAAATCCTCACAGTGGCACCCTGGTATTTGAGCTCATGATTCCTGGCCCAACGCAGCGCGGCTTCTTTCTGCTGGAACCTGGAGAAGCAGACCAGGAACGAGCGGGGGGAAGATCTCTGGGCGGCTCTGAAGGTCGGGGTCCGGTGGGCTCTCTCCAGTTCAGGCGGGGAGGAAAAAACATCAGGACCCATCATGTCCATCAAAACTTCTGACATGAACTTTACGGGATCTTTGCTAACTTCACTGCCTTCAGGGATATTCAGTATGCAGAGATTAGCTCTCCGTGAGCGGTTCTCCAGGTCGTCGCACCGGTCCAGGAGTGCCTGGTTCTGGCTGTGCAGCAGTTTGATGTCGGACTCCGCCGCTGTTAGCCGCTTGCTTTGGCTTGCTCATCTCTGGGACAAAGTGGTCAGATTGATTTTACCGCGTAAATTACGTCGAGATTCAAGACAAAAAATGGTTCAAAAAGGAAGGTAATAGAAAATTAACCGGGAGCCTTCGCTCGTGCGTCCTCTCCCTACATGCGTCCTCTCCCTACTCTCCCTCCAGTGCGTTCAACACCATCCAGCCGGCACTTCTGGGAGACAAGCTGGAGAATGCAGGGGTTGACAGTCACCTTACATCCTGGATTCTGGACTACCTCACCAACCGTCCACAGTATGTGAGGACACGGGACCACACATCAGACATGGTCGTCTGCAGTGTGGGGGCCCCGCAGGGAACGGTCCTGGCGCCGTTCCTCTTCACTCTTTACACTGCTGACTTCTCCTACAACTCCCCAACCTGTCACCTACAAAAGTTCTCTGATGACTCTGCTATCGTCGGCCTCATCACTGATGAAGATGATAGCGAGTACAGAGAACTGTCCCAGGACTTTGTGGACTGGTGCCTGCAGAACCACCTCCAGATCAACGCGGGGAAAACCAAAGAACTGCTGGTGGATTTCCGCAGGTGTAATAAATCCCCCCCCGACACTGGTGAACATCCAGGGAAAGGACATTGAGATGGTGACATCTTATAAGTACCTGGGTGTTCACCTCAACAATAAACTGGACTGGACTACTAATTCCTCCGCACTCCACAAAAAAGGCCAGAGCAGACTCTATCTGCTCAGGAGACTGAGGGCTTTTGGTGTGCAGGAAAGTCTCCTGAAAACATTTTATGACACTGTGGTGGCATCAGCCATTTTTTACGGAGTGGTCTGCTGGGGCAGCAACATCACAGCTGCAGACAGAAGGAGGCTGGATAAAACCATCAAGAGGGCCGGCTCTGTCGTGGGCTGCTCTCTGGACACAGTGCAGGTGGTGGGAGAGAGGAGGATGATGGCTAAGCTGTCATCCATGATGGAGAAGGACTCCCACCCCATGAAGGACACCATCAGAGCGCTGGAGAGCTCTTTCAGCGACAGGCTCCTTCACCCTAGGTGTGTGAAGGAACGCTACAGAAGGTCCTTCCTCCCTGCAGCTGTGAGACTACACAACCAGCACTGCTCACAGTAGACCACAAACAAGTGCAATACCATTCTCTGCAACGTGCATAAATAACATCTGTAAATATCCATCTGTTTTTCTTTTTGTATACTAGTATTTTTTATTTATTACTATTTTTATTCTCCTTCTTCTTCTTATTATTATTATTATTATTGTATATACTGCTTATAGTGTTTTTATTATTATTATTATTATTATTGTGTGATATTGTGTGATATTGATGCCTCTTGTGTTTTGCACTATCCCCTTTGCTGCTGTAATCTGGAAATTTCCCCTCTGGGGGACTATTAAAGGATTTCTTATCTTATCTTATCTTATCTTTCATGTCACAACCGGAAACCGCAGACCTCACATTCTCAGAAGATACAAAAGACGAGGGGCAGGAGGTGGATGGAAGGGTAGGGGAAGAAATTGTGCCAACAAGGTGTAAATTGCAGATATAACTCTAAAACCATGCAAGTAGCTAAAAAAGTTGTTTGTTTAATCGACCTCTAAACTAGCTGTAAAATGTTCAAACTGGAAAGTAAGCAAGTATGAAATCTCTCAGCATTCCCAGGACACAGGTAGTGTGGATGGAATGAGCAGCAAAATAAAGATGCAGGATTCCAATGGCATGTGGCATCAAACAATAATGAATTATTTTTTCGTTTTTCATGTTAGTTTGTGTGGTTCTTTTGGTTTTCTAGTTTTCCTCAACCTGTTGCAGGTGAAACTGACACAGACACTGTATTTTGCACGCAATCTAAGTCGATATTGGCATGCCTAATGATTTACAGACCTTCAAAAATGTTCTCCAGAATAAACAGCTTGATCTGTCAAGTTTAGGGCAGATACACCTAACCCAGGGTCAGCATAACCTTTTGTGACCTTTGCTAGGTCAACAATTTATACATCTTTTATCATTATTTTCACTAAATATGAATATAAACAACACAAGCTTGAAAAAAGGAGTTCTGAATAAATGCCTTTTTTTATTGTGTAAAAGACTAAATGGCTCTAAATTTAGTTTCAGAGGTCATCATAGGTTTTGGTCAACAACTGCTATGACTTTATTGGCTGCTCTTTGGTCTCTTTAGTTCATGTGAGGGGGGAAAAGCCAATTATGGGGGTGGAATTATAACATAAGTAAACAGTTTCACTAATATAAAAGCAGGTGCACAGTTCCACATTTCTTACAGCACCTAGTGAGCACTTTGCATCACTTGTGGTTGTGGAGCCAAGACGATGAAGTCGATTGCTGTTTGTCTTGTGGCGCTGGCTTTGCTCAGCAGCTTTTCTAATGCTCAACCACAGTATGGAAAACCTTCATACCCTTCGGCACCTGACAAAAGACCACCTCAAGCACCTCAAGAGTACCAACAGCAAAAGCAGACATTTGAAAAAGATCTAACCTGGAAATATCCTGCACCTCCTCAGCCTGATCCCAAGATTGATGTGCCATTCGAGCTGAGACATCCTGTTCCTGCTGCAACTGTTGCTGTTGAGTGCAGGGAGGATATAGCTCATGTGGAAGTCAAGAAGGACTTGTTTGGGATCGGCCAGTTCGTAAATCCAAATGACCTCACTCTTGGAACCTGCGGTGCTGTCGGGGAGGATTCTGCCGCTCAAGTCTTGATTTATGAAGCTTTCCTGCATGACTGTGGGAGCACATTAATGGTAAGATCAATCAAATATATCAGTAAATGAAAAAAACTAAAACACAATATAGTACATTTTAGTTTAACTTTTGTGATATACATTAATGTATGATTAACTTTTCATATACTTTTTTTGTTTGTTTATGTCAGATGACTAATGAAGCCCTCATCTACACCATGGTTCTGAACTATAACCCAAAACCTATAGGAGGTTCTAATGTGGTGAGGACCAGCCAAGCAGCTGTTATTGTGGAATGCCACTACCCAAGGTGGGTAGTTTAACTAGAATTCTGTAATTACTGCCCCGTGTGAATAAATGTGTTGATTTTAGACTAATAGATGAATTACTGAGTCTAACTGCATTAGTATTGTAGGTGTACATTGTTTTAAGGATTACTGTATAATCGTGCATTTTCATGGGACCTTTCTCATCCATTTAGAAAGCATAATGTGAGCAGCCTCCCTCTTGATCCTCTCTATGTCCCATTCTCTGCTGTAAAGATGGCAGAGGAGTTCCTGTACTTCTCTCTGAGACTCATGACAGGTAATTTTAAGAAGAGTAATCTGACTATTTTTACTGTTTTGCAACTATTACACAAAATACCAATTTGTTGACAATAACTACAATGTTGCACAGATGACTGGATGTATGAGAGGCCAAGCTATCAGTATTTCCTTGGAGACTTGATACGTATCGAGGCTGCCGTCAAGCAATACTTCCACGTGCCCCTCCGCGTTTATGTGGACAGCTGTGTGGCGACTCTTTCACCTGACGCCAATTCCAACCCCAGATATGCCTTTATCGAGAACCATGGGTAAAGTATACAGACTCACTTCTGGACTGTAAGATAAGATTTTACGAAAAAGGAAAATATTTATGTCAGTCTGTGATATCCTTTGGTTTGTTTTGCTTGTGCGCAGATGTATGCTTGATGGTAGAATCACAGGCTCTGATTCAAAGTTCATGGCTCGAAGTGAAGAAAACAAGCTTCAGTTCCAGCTGGAGGCCTTTAGGTTCCAGGGTGCAGACAGTGGATTGGTAGGCGTGTCAATGACAGTCTTTAAAATAATATTTGTCTTTAATATTACCATTAGTTATGTATGACATATAATGATAATCCAAATTCCCTATCATTTAAACAGCTCTACATCACCTGCCACTTGAAGGCAACATCTACTTCATATGTTTATGACAGTGAACACAGAGCTTGTTCTTATCTTAACGGGTGAGTCTGCGCGTGTCGGTGCATATCAATGATAATGACCGCAGAGCTGGTATCGTATTTACTGATAACATATTCATTTATTCTAGATGGAAAGAGGCCAGTGGAGCTAATGGAGCTTGTGGCTCTTGTGAATCGATTGGAATTGAACCTTATTCTGCTCCAGACTTTGTCCCTGCTTCTCCACCTGTTTCTCCTGGAGGAGGAGGAGGAGCAGGAGGAGTAGGAGGAGGAGGAGCTGGTGGTGTTGGGGGTGTTGGTAAAGGTGGATACTCTAGTAACCCAAGGAAATTGCGTGATGTGAGCAAAATTGAAGGTATGTAATGGAAAAATCTATTTTCTAAAGTATTTGATATAAACAGATCACAGCTCTTTTTAGTGTGTTGTGTCTATTCTAATGTGCATTATGACTTCTTTTTTCACAGTTTTGGAATGGGAAGGTGATGTCACTATGGGTCCCATCCCCGTTGCAGAGAGAGTCTGACAGACAAAGGTTTAACATAATATCCTGCTGTGGCCATGGGCGCAGAATAAACATTATCATTGGTTCATAACTCTCTGTGCCTTATTATATAGCAGTCCTGCTTAAACAAACAGTAAAACCCACTTTATCTGGTTAAATCCTACAAAACCAAGCTGAACAACATACTTAAAGGAAGAATTCAGAGGTATCTAAGAGCAAAGTGTAACTCATTTAACATTTCACTCTGTGGAATGATAATGTTGCCTCTGGACCCCATAAATTGTAACTCTTTTCCTTTTGACAGAAATAAAAAGTGAAACTGTCTGGAATGCCTTGTCATTTACTGGGAATGCTTTTTCATACTTTCTCTGAAGCTGAACATCAAAGGTATAACAATTAAAAATATAGCGGATTTAAGGCACAACGGTATCCTATTAGTAAAAATATTTGCAATTGTGCCAATTTATGGAATAGCAAAGAACTTAATCAATAAATGATGAACTGACAAAAATACATGAAAGGATAATTATAACAATTCTTTAAGACTATATATTCTATAGAGCTGTCTACTATGCAATTCTAAACGCTTAATATGTCGGGGAAAATAAAACTATACAATAATAAGAACGAATTAATGAATAAAAAGGACCCCCACAAAGTTTTACTGTCGTCTTAACAGCAGTTTTGACTTTCAGCCTGACAAAGGCAACAATGAGACACGTTTTCATTTAGTATTTAGTGACCCCATGAGGTACACCTAAAAAACTGCAGTTGAGTAAGCGCTTAGTTTCAGAACCACGGACAGTGGACAACATTGTTCTTTGCTCAGTTAAACCTTGATGCATGTAAAATTATTAATTAATTTATTTAAAATACACGTTCTCCAATCACAACAAAACAGAGCACTGCTAATTTATCCCACAGTCATTTGAAAGTCAACATATATATATATTTGTCTTTTGTCTGAAATACATTAAATCTCCTGCTAAAATTCACAGTTTGAGCCAAGTGTTTGGCTTTGTAAGCCTCTTGCAGATGTTTCAAATACAAACAAACCCTTGACCAATGGCAAGATTGGACCTTCCATGACAACAAACTCCAGGCTGAATGACGTCTTGAAATTCATTCAATTTTTTAATCTGTTATTCTTTTCAAGATACAGTTGATCCACTGTAATCAGCAGTGGTAAATATGCAGGATGAGTCTGCAATCAAGTCTTTTTTGTTGCCATAATTTGTTGCCTTTTTTTATGGGCATTTCCTTATTTCATATTATTTTTAGCAATTGTGTTCTGAAGAACACCTACATATATATACATTTTGTATCCTTAACATTGTTGTTATTTAACTACTTTCCTTACCTTTTGCATTGTACTGGTTTTGCATTGTACTGTACTAGTGCGCTTTGTTCTCCTATCAGCATTTTTTTCTTCAGCTTATTTGCCCTCTTTTATCATTATTATTTTTCAACTTAGTTATCCATCTTCCTGCTGTAAAAACCTATTTGCATTTATGGTGGACAACATGACATGCTGTTTGAGCTGATACATGGCTGTTAGTGAAACTGCATCGTAGCGCTAGTGTGTCCTGATTCTGCCAAAATGGATTCAGGAGGATGCAAGCAGCCTGCAGCAGTATGCATAAATACCCAAATGATTCGATACATCTGCAAAAATGTCCATTGTGTAACTGACATGTCCACCTCCATACGTCAGACAATAACGCACCACAACAATGAGAGCTGGTCACATGACTGTCTTCCAGCTTGGTGGCTTACTGCTAGTGTGTTCCATTTAAATTCACAGTTTCTAAGTTCAAAATTTTCATCAGAATTTCAATTCAGAACTTTAAAGAAACCTCATCTAACCCAACTTCCAAATCCAACATGGATGCTACTCACATCAACAAAGTAAACACAAAGTTAGTTCAACTGTTTTTGACAGTTCTATCTTATTTTATGAATCTTAAGTTACACATACAAATAGTACCGTCAATTTTCTATCAGTGGATGTGTTGCTGTACAGTTCATATGTGATAAACACTGCGTACGTCACCAATTAAAGGAAACCGTGGCTCTGATGAGTACAATCTTTTGATTTCTAAGTCAAAAATAAAAAAAAATATTTGTCTATAAACTTTCTCTTGTGAAGTAAATTAAAATACCTAGCTCCTGGACAGAGATGCAGCAAACTGGTCCTGACTGGTTTACTGCAGTCTTGAAAAGACAGTTTTTTCTTTTAATAGAAAGCCAGAGGCTACAAGCATTACTGCTGCTTTTCAGTAATTTGTCATAATGCACTGCCACATTTATTTATAGCATCTCATTTGTTTAATTCTTTTCAACTGATGTCTGCCTGCCTTTAATTACTGCTTTAAAACTGTTTTTATTTTGTTTTATTTTATTGCTTTTTTGTTTAGCGGTAATCTTAAATCATGCTTTTTATTTTTACTCTGTGATGTCTCTGTAAAGCACCTTGTTATTGAATTGTGCCATAGAAATAAACTTGCCTTGCCTTAAATAACAGCCTTTAACAAAAAAAGTGTTGGAGCCTTCTTTAAGAATGTAGAGGTGACAAGACACAGGTTTCTTGCATCTGAACTATGGAACATTGGTGAGACAGGTGACACCACTATGCAGATGGAAAGCAGGGTGGTTGCCAGGCAGGCATATATCTGCAGCTTGGTTAAGCCGCCTCTGCTCCGCGTGGATATCTGTCACCCTTCACTGTACTTTCTCAGCCACAGGAAACAGAATTCAACCCTATGTTATTTTAGAGTGTTTCCTCAGTGGCTGCAAAATGAAAGGCAAACCCATCAAGGTGGAAGGAGACACATTTTATCAATTTCCTCAAGCATTTTGTTAAAAATGTAAAATGCACTAAAGGGAGACCCTGTCTCCTTCTACTGAATCATCACTATTCCCACCTTTTAATGACAGGGTTACAGTATGCTGTAGAAAATGGCATCATAATATTATCCCTTCAACCACACTGTTGCAGCCTTTCAAGATTTCGGTGTATGAACCTTTAAAAACAAACATCTTTTGATGCCTAGATACTAATTTACCCAGGCAAAGCAATGTCCATATATGATGTGTCTGGATTTATTACCACTGCATTTCTCTTGGCAGCAACACCGAAACACACCCAGTCTGGATTTCTCTCAAATGGAATTGGTTTGTTTGAGCAGGAAGATTTTGCCCAATTAACATACACAGACCATCGAAAACCTACCACAGCCTCTCCTCATCATCAGCCAGCCACCACAACACAATAGGCCACAACAGATTATTCAATCAAAAGTTGATCGTAAAATGAAAAAGAAATCACTCCCTCCTGTGTCTGAACCACATGAAGACGACTTCTGTCTCGTCTGTTCAGAACTACTTTCAAACAATTGAGGTCTGGTGTCAGTGCATTGGTTGGAAAAAGTGGGGAACATGAACTATGGACCATAGACCCTACTATCAATATCTGAGAACTGTGACACATACAGTGGGGCAAAGTATTTAGTCAGCCAACAATTGTGCAAGTTGTCCCACTTAAAAAGATGAGAGAGGCCTGTAATTTTCATCATAGGTTCATTTCAACTATGAGAGACAGAATGGGGGGAAATAAACCAGGAAATCACATTGTAGGATTTTTACTGAATGAATTGGTAAATTCTTTGGTAAAATAAGTATTTGGTCACCTACAAACAAGCAAGATGTCTGGCTTTCACAGACCTGTAACTTCTTCTTTAAGAGGCTCCTCTGTCCTCCACTCGTTACCTGTATTAATGGCACCTGTTTTATGTTATTAAGAGCTGTCATTACCATGTCTACCTCATACTGCTGCACCTTTCACTTTTTTAATTGTATATATGTTAATAAGTTCCACATTTGTTTATTTACTGTTTGTTGGGCTTGCTCAAACTGCCATTAAAGCTGATTCTGATTCTGATTTTGACTAATTATCAGTGCCTTATCATACACAATGCTGTTCCCTCTAGGGATATTACTAACTGTACATGCACATCTCTCTGGGTGGTAGTTTTGGCATGAAATGATATCTACTGAATTCATTTGCTCACTGAATAAACTACTACTCATATGCACAATAGCCGGTATTTCAATGATTACCAACGATGGGTGTTTAGGCTACGTATCATTATGACTAGTTTGCTTAAAGGGGACCTATTATGAAAAACACGTTTTCTCCTGCTTTAACATATATAAAGTGGTCTCCCCTCAACCTGCCAACTCAGAGAAGGAGGAAAGCAACCAAATTCTACAGTGTCTGTACAGCCGCCCGGATGAGCCGTCCAGTCTGACGTGGATCTACGAGCCGTTCAGATTCTGCTCCCTTTCGTTACATAACCAAAATGTGATTTACATAGTTTGGCTTCTGATGCGTGAAACCACCCCTACAACTAACTCCGCCGGCCGGAGCTTCCGCCAATTTTTCGTAGCGGTGTGTCGCGTCATTCAGGCAGCCAATCAGCACAGATCCTCATTATCATAGCCCTGCTCACTCAGAATCCTGCATAGATAATGAGGTTAGAGAATGGGAAGATAAAGACATGGCTCAGAGGCTGAATTTCTCATTTATTTAGCAAAAACAATCAAAAGCTTGTTTTTAAGACATTCAAGGCCTGTTTAAAATAGGTATTAGATGCCATAATAGGTCCCCTTTAACTATACATTTACAAAAAAAAAACAAACAAAAAAACGAATAGACATATCTTCTAATCCAGGGGTGCTCAATACGTTGATCGCGATCTACCAGTCGATCGCAAAGGTATTATTGGTAGATCGCGTGACATTAAAAAAATTGACGTCAACCTATCATCCATCCCGTCTTTTGATTGATATACAGGGCAGCCAATCAGATGACATCTGAATTTTGTCTGAGGTCATAGGTCGCTGCGCATGAGCAAACAACTGCGCTAAGTGCTAACTAACTAGCTTGTCAGCGAGTTACGGCCAGTTTTCAGCCTTTGGTTTTTTCTAGGGCTGAAACGATTCCTCGAATAATTCGAGTAATTCGATTACAAAAAATGATAGAGGAATTTTCTCTGCCTCCAGGAATCGTTTAATTTCTTTTTTTTTTCGTTTAATTTCACCAGCTCAAATCCTCGTATTACGCCCGGACTACATTTAATGCGACACAACGCGCTGACGCTGCGCCATACATCCATGCGCTGCGCACGTTAAAGGGTGAAGAAAGAGGCGGCGGATATGTTTGTTTTGTAACATGCCATGCTCAGGCAGTCTGCAATGGCCCAGACGGGAGACACATGTAGTTCAGTGCTTAACTTTTATTTTTAATCCACGCTATATTCTTCTGGTCCGTTCTCCTATGTTCCCCCTCTAAAGCCAAAATTATTGTTCCGCGTTAAATCGACACAGAGTCTACGCCGCTCTCCGGCCGGTCCGGCTGGCGGTGCTGCGCTGCCGTGCAGGCTCTCCATGGCTACGCCGTAGCCTACGGCGTAGGGTACGCAGCGACGCGCACCATTCTGCGTTGTTGTAACGCGGAACCATAAATCAGCCTTTATCTGGTATATAAACCTCTGTTCCCGCTACAGTTTTAACTAAAAGAAAAGGCAGAAAATGTCAGAAAAATAAAAACGTAATAAAGCTAACTGGGTAGTTTTCAATTTTAGGTCCGTAGTCATTCATGGATAAAACAAGCAGCACTGGTGTCTAATGTGCTCCAATACAGCAGGGCTCATCATTTTATTTTGAACACTGCCAAAACTCTAACTTAAAACTTAACTAGAACTTCAAATTTGCGTGACACAAATGAAAGTTCAATTGAAACACGTGGGAAAAACACAACAATTTTTAGGTTAGAAATAAGAATATTTCTTGGTAAGATCCTTAGTTTTTTGAGTGAACATAGTTAATTGTGTTGTGTTGTGCAATATTGGCTCATGCGATATAATGAATCCTCAATATATTTATAAATACATATATTTTTTGCATTTTTTGTAGTAGGTGGTAGATCATTTTGACTTGATCATTTTATAAGTAGCTCTCATGCTGAAAAAGTGTGAGCACCCCTGTTCTAATCTGTTCAGGATGTTTCTGAGTGGATATGTCTTCCAGGAAACCCTTGGCTCCGCCGAAGTCCGCGGACCTCCGCTTGGGAAGCGTAATTTGTTCCCATCCTAAACCAAAACACTTTACCGACTTTGTTTTTATACTTGATTGGTTTGCTGCTCGGATCCGCCTGCATCCTCTCGGCACAGCCAGCTGGTACAGGAAAGCGATAAGGCTGATTTATGGTTGCGCGTTACACAAACGCAGCTCATCGCCGTAGGCTACGGCGTAGGCACTGCGTCGATTTAACGCGGAACCATAATTCAGGCCATACTGACGTTACGTCGCTTCTGCCCCCCTCCTCTCCTCCTCTCCTCCTCTCCTCCTCTCCTCCTCCTCTCCTCCTCTCGCCATCCCTCCCTCCCCGCCTGTCTCCGCACTGCTGGCCCCTTGCTGTTGTTGTGTGGCACAGCCAGCCAGCATCACGGCAACAACAGACATCTTTTTTTTTCTTCCTTCTCTTTGCAAATCCCGGAGTGCTATCATCCACACCACCACCGTGCGCTTCACGCGGGCGTGGACGCGTCCTGGGTAGCGCAGGAGTTTCCTCTGACGCACATCAGTGCTCGGCTGGAGGGCTGACGGCAGGGTTGATGCTGCTGAGGAGCAGCTGAGCGTCTGACTGAAGGCTTTGCGGCCGGGAGGGCTTTTCTGCGGGGCCGCAGGGAGAGACGAACCTCTGCCCACCAGCGCGTCCGTCCGTCCGTCTGTCCGTCCGTCCGCCCGCCGCCCCGTGATTGTTAATGGGCTGCGCGTCCTCCGTGATTTTCTGCAGTCGCTCTGAGTCATTTGTGGTAGAAGATGGCGGACAGGGCTGAAATGTTTTCCCTATCCACTTTCCATTCCCTCTCTCCTCCCGGGTGCAGGTAAGCGCAATAACATCGAGATTGACAGAGATGGAGGGGATGGGGATGGGGGGGACAAAAAAAAATGCGCTTTTGGTTATAACGAGAAGAGAAAATACAGAAAAGCCAACACATCTCTCGGATATGTGATGGTGATTACAGCAATACGCTCAGCCCCCAGACTGGGTAGCTCTGGATTATTTGAATAAGATGCTGCAGGGCCTGCTGATGCATCCCTGCGCTCCTGTAGGTGATGCTGCTGCTGCACAGCGCTGGGTGATGACTTAAATCATGACTGTCCGTTTTTTTGTTGTTTTCTTTTTTTAAACCCAGGCCTTTTACCGATTTCTTTAAAAAGTGCAAAGCATCGTAAATGGTTTAAACACAGAGCAGATGTTTGATTGAAACTGTCGCGACAGTCCCCCCGTTATGCGCATTCTCCGTGCGAGGCCCACGCCCTGTTGAGTCCAACCCGAAGCAAGGGCATGTTTGCTGAACAATGATTGAGGGAAGACACTGACAACAATCATCTTTGAAACGTTGTACTTTAGGTGACCTCTACGGGAAATGCGCCGTCCTCTCCTGTAGTCTGTGCACAATTGAAAGTGGGGTCTGACACTAAAGCAGCAGTCTCTGCAGAATCAGTGCTACAACTACAGCAGGTTGGTTATGTTAGAGTCATTACCTTCTGCTTTGATTGGTTTATGGATGTCAGTAAGACTGAAGTGTTTTAAGACAACCGCAGCATTTTATCTTGAGCTCTAGGCCTATGTAGCAGAAATATGATCAACAATATGGTATGTTTTACTTCATTTGTAATAATCACAATGTCCTTTACTAGCAACTAAACAAGTAAAGAGTATCACTGTACCATATTTATATGCAGCAATGCTGCACTTAACTCTACAGGAAACGTAATATAAATGGCACAAAATGAATAACATAGGAAAAAAGACTAAAAGTACCGATTTAACCACATTTTCCAGAGCAGGAAAGTCACTAATACACTTAATGCAGCAACATCTTATCACGTCAGACTGCCTCCACATGGCCCCCATATGGAGGGAATGCATTGGTGGAGTTTCTATCCAGGCCATGCACTCATGTACGATTAGCGCAATACATAGCTGCATCATTTAAGATCAATATATCTGATTTTTTTTTTTTTTTTGCATGACTGCCAGTGACCTCAACTCAAATTACAGAGGCCAGTTCTGGCCACGGCATCAATATTTTACATTTTGAACACTGACAGAGAGCTGGAGCAACCTGAGCTTAAATACATCACAAAAATGTTGTGTATTGATCCTTCTCTGTGTACAGTTATGACTCGCTTTTGGTTCATGCCACTGACTCCAAATGCACTTGAAGCCTTCGCTGTTCATTTGTCGAATGCGGACATTAACATCGACGTTACAGACCACTACAGACATGTGATGAATTGAAGATTGCGTCACTCTTATTGTTCAGATGGGGTGGGGACCGGTCCCTTTCATTCTGCTCTCTTCAATTACATTTCATCAGTCATATCTAAAAAATTCCACCAATGGAATATTATGTGGATAATATTTAAAGAACATGTGTAATTGTAAAATTATAAATGAGTATATCCGTTAGTACTGTTTTTTTTTTTGTCTCTAGCTATTTGCACTGGAAGTGTGAAAGTGGGGTACGGTGCTCTGCCTTAAATAACCCTGACTCTATTTCCAGTGGGGAACATAATCCATAAAGGGGGTAGCTCTCTTCCTTGAATGGCAGAAGTTTATAGCAATCCACAACTTCTCTTTTACTGCCAAGAGTTTTGGCTTTAGGACTAAAAAAAATACATACAAATCAGGATCACTTACTGATTCATGTTAGTATTTCATTCTTGTTACATTTGATATGTAAATGTAAATAAAAAACAGAAGAAAAAGAAAACAAGTGCAGCGCGTGGGGGTTTTCTCGCCAAGTCTCCCTCAAAAAAGAGATTTTACATCTCCATGGGACTTCCTTGATGAATAAAGGGAAAAAGACAGCAAAGGATTTGCAGCAATTAGAAAAAGAAAAAAAAGAAAAATGGGAGTGTATGCCCTCCAGCGAAGACTAAGAGGCACAGCACACTTAATCAATAGAAAGAGGAGCTTCTAGTATTGAGTTTTACTTGATTTTTTTAAAATCAAGGCTTCATCTTACAAAAAAATAGGTTCAGAGAAACTACTGGTTTGGTGTTTTGTTGCATCAGCATTTACTGGTAGTTTTTTTTCTACTTATAAAGGAGATAAATGGGGGTTCTTTTTCACGCATGTGCTCTGCAAAAATATCTTAGATATCCTCTTCCCTGACATTTTTAATCCAGTTCAAAGATGTCAAAATAAAAATGGTTTTTGAGATCAACAAATCAGCCATTTCATCTTTATGTAATGTAATGTATTTTCCCTTCAAATGGACATTTTTATTTAGAGCAGCAGAGAGAAATTCGTCATTTTTTGGCTCTTTGGTTCCCCCCATAGGTGCGGAGGTTCAAATGCTTGACAAAACCATCTTATTTGGTCTCACGCTTGCTCGCTCTCTCGTTTTCTCTTCCATCGTTACTTTCTAGAGTCTCTTATGCCTCTTCCATGGTCTTCACGGAAGAGCTGTGAGCTCATTTCCTCACTGCTGATGTGTGACGTGATGCCGTGAAGCTGCACGCAGCTGTTGCAAGAGACGACTGGGACGAGAATCAAACGTTTCTTTGACTGGTTTTTGCTGACAGGATCGACAGGAGATGATACTTTACGAGTATGAGCAAATATCTTCTTCATATGATGGTGAAAATGAAAGCTCATAAGCCCAAATGAAATTGAAATGACATCCCTTGTGCTGCTTTTCAAATAACAAGCTATCTGGTAAAACAGAGTCCCTGCGTTCATCCTTAACCTTGTTCATATTTAAAAAAATATTTTTACGGAAAACATTTGCACTGAAACGATTAGACAATGGAGATTATTGTTATCAGTATGAGTCAGGAAATAATTTCTGTCGTCATAAACCTTTTAATGGTTATTTTGAGACTTTGGATTGTTGAAGCAAGGCTTTTAAAGATGAAATAAGACGTGAAAAGTAATTTGTTGCCGTCATTTATTCAACAACAGAGCGGGAACGTTTTAGATTTGATCAAAACGCTGTTCAGTTCCATTCATGGATTTTATTGTTTTGTTTTTTTATAACATCATAAAGACTATGATGAAACATATTCCGGTGGTATTTTTGATTGTTCTCCCTCTCACATCCTCTCACACCCTCTCTGTTATGGTGCGCCAGTATTAAAAAATGTATTTCCACGGAGCATCATCTTGATTTTCTCATTCGCTGTGGACCTCATGTTTTCCAGTCGTTGCTCTACTTTTGCCTTCCAACTCTTTGAAGGAGGGGGGGCAGGGAGTGGTGATGGGTATGTTACCATGGGGGTAAGAGGCTTAACTCAAATACAGATTCGTTTTAGCCTAAACACTCTCTTCCCAGTCTTCCTTTTTTTCTCCCTCTTTGTATTTTTTTTACACTTCCTCTTTCTCTCCTGTTGTAACCGTCGGTCTTGCAGCAGTTGCTACTGCAGTTACCCCCCCCCCCAGGCCGTGACATGTTCTGTGCACACATATTACAGCACTGAGTGGTTCCCGTCCAAGTGCAGCTTTGGCTTTACATCTCATGAGTCCGATAATCTAAATCCAGATAAATCTACGTGAAATCATCTGCAGCAAAGCGATGCATCATCGCCACCTTTGCTCAAACATGGCGTTCTTTTCACAGACATCTGAGAGTTCTTCATTAAGATAAAGCCGTGACTCACACATCCATGTGTTGGTGTTTTTGTGGGGAGTGTGTGTCCCTGGCTCCACTGGAGATAGAGGCCGGCAGAAAAGCTTGAGAAAATGATCTCGCTAATGACTCAGTAGCAACGGCACAGAGCCTCCTTAGCTTCTAAAGATGATGTCACTGGGAAGCAGGAGCCTGTGGTTAAAGACCAGTGGCACTAAAGACAGCGTGCCCCTCACCCTCACACCCTCGTATTTGTCAGACGTTGTTCTTCAGCAGCGTTTTCTGTCTTTTTTGCCATGATTGGTAGAAACGGAGCAGTCTTACGAGTCTAGTTTAGTCTGATTTGGGTTATTAAGAGACTAGCTGTAAATCCTCTCTAGATTATAGGCTGGATCAGCAACTAGCATTTCCATCCATTATTGATTAGTTGTCTTATGTTTCAGAAAATGCAACCATCAAATATTTGGCTTTTTGGCTTAAAACAGTCCTGATTGCCCTAATGTTTGAGATCTAAGATGGATTTTTTCCCCCCTAATGCCCATTTAAAAGCATGGTTACGGTCTCCCTGGGAAAAAAACTAAAAACACAAAAAAGTGAACATTTGAATGTATGAACAGTAGGGGTGGGTATTGGGAAGGACCTCACGATACGATACGCATCACGATACTTGAGCCACGATATGATACAAATTGCGATATCCCGATTATGCGATATATCCCGATATATCGCGATATTCTACATAGTTCACCGAAAAATTTAAAAATGCATTACACATCTTAAAATCCAAGTTGTATATATGTACATCAGATGATAGTGATAATGCATTGGACAGACTGAGTCAAAACAATGTAATTCAAATTTTCCATTTTAATTATGCAACATATTTGCATGAAAAAACACACTGAAACACAATGAAAAGTGCAGTGTGTGCATTATTCTTAGATACAAAATACTCAAAATAAAATGCAGTGTCTCACCCACACTGAAATTGAAATCACAAAAATACAGTACAGCTACTTGCCCCTGACTTAAAATGACAAAAATAAAATGCAGTGTCTCACCCACACTGAAATCACAAAATAAAGTGCAGCTAGGGATGGGCAAAAATATTGATACGGCAATATATCGCCATACATACATTGAATATCGATATCGTATTGGGAGACTATGTATCGCGATATATTGCCGTATCAATATTTTTGCCCACCCCTAATGAACAGGTTGCGCTGAGATGATAACTTTGCTCATTGGGGACATGTGTATGTTATGTTGAAAGAGCACAGTAAATAACGTCTTTTGTACTCTGTAGTTTTAGCATTATTTTTTCACCTTCTTGTATTTTAGTTCACCTCATTTCCTGTTTATTTTGTAAAGTACTCTTTCCTTTGAGAATATCTTTAAGTTTTACATCTTTTTTTTTGGTTTCTTGCCATCTATTCTCATGTCTGTTGATTACATCTCACCTTTGTCCTGCTCCTGCCATACACACCTGTGTCTCGCTGCTCCTTACTCACTCTCTTTACATGTTCACAGGATTTTGTGTTATTTTTTTCTTTGGTGATGTTCCTCTTCCATGCTCAGTTTTTCACTTACCTGTTCTTGGATTAATGTCTGGCCTCTGTTTTCGCATGGGCTTACCAGTTTTGTTGTTCGCTCCACGCTTTTTTTTTTTATTACATTCGAACTGTTCTTGGATTTATCGTTTTGCTGTGATTCATTTTCTTTTCTTTTCAATAACGACTGGCTTTCCTCTGCTTGTCTCTGCATTTCAGTTTTCGTTTAAACTAATCCTTGACAATAACTGGGTCTAAGGCGTTTAGAACAAAAAATAATTTAAAAAAGTGGAAAGAGATGGGGAAGACCTTGCCAGGAGCACTGAATCTGGCTTTGCAGTCGCAGCGTCGTGACTGGTGTTAATGTCGGTACTCGGTCACGGTGTGGAGTTATTTCCTTTTCCCCAGAACGTCACAGAATACATGGAGATTGGTGTTTTGTAGAAGATTAATGCTTTGTGGTAATGCTTCTATCTACATCTAAAGCCTCCGTTGAGTGTTTTTTTCTATTTTCTTTTTTTTCCATGTTTATGTTTTTCAGCTGAAGTGGACTAAATATAGTGGAAGTCACATTGTGGTGGCAGATTAAGCTGTAAACATGTTGTGTCAGGCGTAACACTCCCATGGTTGCTGTCAACAATCACGCCAACGCTGAAGATGTGATGTCATCTTTTTTCATAGGGACCCAGAAATCAAAGATATATTCAATATTTAGGAAAATAACAACCCAAAGCATCGAGTTTTCCGTTGATCTTAGGAGAGTTTTAGGACAAACCTTGTTCTGGACATCATTCTACACAAACTCAGTTTGTAGTGTTTACAGGAGCAGCTTTCCTACGTTTTGCTGTTCAGAAATAAGACCAAATTCTATTCAAAGGAAAATAAAGTGTGGACACATAGGATGAGTTGCAAAAAAATTAGAATAGTGACTAGAAAAGTGAAAATATTGTGTATTCTGAAGCTGTCGTCATTGTAATAAGTCTCAGATAGGAAAACTGTCAGATTAAAAGGGATGCACTTTTTTTTTCTTTTTCTGCTGAAATGTAGAATTGAAATAATGTCATGTTTACTCTGAATAAGAAATATTTGTTTGCATTACTCTCTTTCAAATTCCCATCCAAAACAGCTGCTTTTACTTTTCGACTGGTTATTTCAGTGCAAATAAGAGCCCAAATGTGACCGACAAAACTGGAGGTGAAGACACTAAAGCTGGCGCTTTATCAAAAAAAAGATAAAACTGACAACAAAAACAATATGATTAAGTAACAGAAAGCAGGTGGATCAGGGAAAAGCCAGACATTTGAAGTCTATTTTCTTTCCAGCGAAAAGCTTCCTAAATTAAATTTTCTGAACCGGGATCTGATTTGTAAGAGTGAGGAGCATTGAAGGAACTTTAAAATCAGATTTATGTGGAGATAAAGATGCATCCTGAAATTCCTGTTCAAGCCACAGCTGTCAATAGGTAGTTATAGTCGTCAGATACCCGGCAAAACGGCAACGTTTGCTCTTCTTCTCAATGTAATCTGGAGGTGTCTGGACCGGGGCCTGTGGTTGCTCACATGAGAGGAAACTACGTCACTGCATCAGGGAGGCTTGACTTCAGACACACCCTGAAAATCCTGGACACGCTAGTTTAAATGAAAAACTGTATTTTCAATGGTCCCACTTTACAATTAGTGTAACATACTTGTCAATCTTTTAACATTTTTTTCAAAGAACGATTACATTGCATGTAATGCGATTAACATGTCTCCATGGCAAGGCCCACTGTTGCTACAGAGAGCCTTAAAATGGAGGAGAAGCTGTTTTCAAAGGGCATGCAGCTTGTTGTAACAGGTTAAAACTCCACATTAGGAGGCTAGTGCGTTAGATGCGTGCCAGGAAACCTGAATCCATCTTCCACATGATCCAAAGGGGTCAACATTTCCTGTTAAACACCACTTCAGATTGTTCTCTGTTTTTTTTCTTTTTAATTCCACTCTCTGATTGATTACACATTGACATTTGAAAATCAATGCACGTAGAAATCTGTTTACTACTTAGACTTCTTTATTGTCACGTACAGCCAGTGTATCTGAGCGAAATTTCTGTTTTGACGCTCACGTAGATATTAGCAAAGGATGAAAATATATTAACAAGATTAACAAAATTACATCATTTAAACTTTATTACGTTTATTAAAGTCTATTTTTTGGCTATTTCTTGTTACATCATGAGATTGGGCTGTAGAAAGGATGCCCACTGAGCAGCAGTGGTACAGTATCTGTTGTTGGTGTTGTGGCCAGAGGTGGAGTCAGGAGTTTGGAATGAATTTCCTTGTCACATATAAGGAAAAAAAGTGGGCATATATGATGAGGATAATCATACATGTGGAGTTGAGATGGATAATAAGGGAGAACGAATTAGGGAATGAGATAAAAAGAGAAAAAAAAACTGCTTAGACAAAATTTAAATGCATAGCTCCAGTTTTTCTATTTTTCATTAAACTTGCACTTTTATTATCTCGGCCTGCTTTGTCACTATGATCACTTGTAATGAATTTTAAATGATGCAGAAAAACGTAGTTTTGATAATATGAGATTAGTCAACGTTGTTGACAAAAATCGATAATAAAAATGGTCACCAATGAATTTAAAAGTCGACTATTGACACAGAGTGAGGCATCTACCCCATTTCCATCCGCTGACAATGGCATAAGGTACAATGGCGTTCAGCTGCTATCGTAACCACATATGTTTTTCGACAGAGTGAGACGTCTCCCTCCCTTCTTATCTCTCCTGAGAGTTGCACATGTGCAGTAGAGTACAGCACCGGGTAGATAATGTGGCAATAAAGTTCATTAAAAGATGTATTTTTGAATGAAGTGTCCATCTTTCAGGTCTTTAATTCAGAATTGGCACATCATTCAAAACAACCTCATGCAAAACTTAAAAGCTGTGAGCTAAATTTAATAATTAGACATTTAATAAATATGAGATTCATAATCCGATTAGTCGACTAATTGTTTTAATAGTCGACTTACTGATCGTTAGTTGCAGCCATATTTGTGATGACTATTAAATGTGTCTTCAGGTTCCTCTGACAGACTTGCAAGAATCTGCCTGTATCCTAAACATCCATCTGTAATCGTTTTTCACTCGTTTTTGTTTTTTCTTGCTTGATATTTGGCAGAAAACCACAAAAAATCCTTAAAGTTGTATGAAGCAAGAAGTTAAAACTTTAAAAGAACCCCTTTGAGCAAAAGTCTGCTTGTATATGCCTGGGAGGTGACAGGAGCCTTGAAGCTTTGTTCCTGATACGTGTTCTTCACGTCTCTGATGTTAAAAAAAACAACATGAAACTTAAACGTGAATAAAATATATATGTGTGTATTAATTCAAGTGATTTTTTTTTAGAGGATTTAACGCACTTTGACAGTGTCATATCCAGACTCCTTAGAAGCTCCCAGCAGTGTAGGGGAGGTAAAAAACTGACTTTTCAGACTAGATGGAGCACTGCTGAGGATTAAACGTTGTACGCGTGCTTGTAAATAACAGATCTGGATTACCTCTGCAGTCATTTCAATGTCTTTATGCCTGTCAAAGCCTTTGGACAGACTAACAGTTCACATGATTATGGAAGTCCCGAGCTGACTTTTGAGAGAAATACTTCTCAAAGTCCAAAACTGCTCAATGGCACGGCTGTAATTACACCAAAAATATAATTCTCATGTGTGTGCAGTAAGTAATCACTTGAAAAAAGCAGATGACTGAAGTTTGCATGCACAAGTTTTTCATGTACAGATACGCAGTGAAGACAGCGATGGATGAAGTTTTTGGTACTTTCTTTAGTGTGGACAGAGTACACCCACCGACTGGAATGACTGGGTGGGGGGTCATGCAAGGAAAATTACTCTAATGTTGGTGGTTCCACAGAGGGTTCACAAAGAAATATAGGACTTGAAGAGGTGAAGAGGTGTCCAGTGCATTATGGATTTGAGGAAGAGATGTGTTTCTAGAAAAAATAAAGTGGATTTCCATAGGAACATTGTAAATATCAAGATATGAAATAGCTGTGTGAGAAAACCACTTATCAATGAAGCTGACTGATGAAAAAAAAGGCTTCAGTTCAATTCAATTTTATTTATATAGTGTCTATTGCAACAAAAGTTGTCTATAGGCGCTTTCCAGAGACCCACAACATGACCCTCAAGCAATTATTACATGAACAATAGTCGGTAAACCCCCCCCCCCCCCCCCCCCCCCCCCCCCCCCCCTAGTGGGAGAAAAACCTTAAGTCAAACAGTGGTAAGAAAAAACTCAACTTTAGGAGGGAAGGAACCTTGAGCAGGACCTGGATTATAAGGGGGGACCCTCCTGCTGGAGGCCAGACTGGGCAGAGCAGGAAAAGAGTGTTGGTGGACTACAGAGATGAACGTATAAACAGGTGTAGACAGCAGACACTGAGGTCGTCAGAGGGGGGGGGACTCCAGATCACGATGTCAGTAGGTATCCAACAGACATAGTATACAGACGGAAGTAAGCAGTGGGATGATCAGAGGGGGGGACTGCAGGTCAGCATGCAGCTCCTGAAGCTCTGGCCAGCAAACATGTACAGAAGAGAAAATGAGGGGGCAGACCAGCACAACAAACTACAAGCACAATGTAGAACCATTATTGTTATGAGATACTTCTATTTAATAACTGAGGGTTGTTCTGAAGAAAGGAAAGAGAAGAAGAGGAGAGACAAAGCGGGGAGGGGCACCGCTCAGTATATCATGTAGGTCTATAGTCTACGACAAAGCTCTGTTTAAGACGAGCTGCTCTAGTACTGTCCTGTAGCTGCCAGCTATGACTGCTGGTCCTAACACACTAGAGCTTACACTAACTATAGGCTTTACTAAACAGAAACGTTATAAGTTTGGTTTTAAAGGTGGAGGTGTTGTCAGCCTCCTTAACCCAAACTGGAAGTTGGTTCCATAGTGATGGTGCCTGATAGCAGAAGGCCCGTCCTCAAAACATTTGGACATACATTTGGAGAGTCTAGGAACTACAAGTAAACCTGCACTCTGAGAACAGAGAGTTCCATTAGGAACATGAAGTACTATTACTCTATTAGACTCACTCTGGGAGAGGATGTTCCTAATCTTTGCGATATTACGGAGATGGATAAACGCCGAAAATAACACCAAGGTTTTGCACAGTTGTAATTGAGTTCATCAACACCAACTAATCCCTTCCTAAGGTGTTTGGGACCAAAAATAATAACCTCTGTTTTATCGGAAATTAGAAGCAAAAAATTAGTGGACATCCAGTCCTTGATGTCCTTAGTACATGCCTGAAGTTTAGCTAATTATTCTGTTTCATCTGGCTTAATAGATAAATACAGCTGCGTATCATCAACATAGCAATGAAAATTGATCTTGTGGTTCTGGATTATACTTCCAGAGGGCTGCATATATAAACTGAACGGGATTGGCCCTAGCACTGAACCCTGCGGAGCACCATAGCAGAAACCCCGTGTACATGAACAAACTGGAATTTTTCAGATAGATATGATTTAAACCAACCTAGAGCTGTGCCTTTAATCCCAACAACATGCTTTAACCTGTGCAGTAAAATGCTGTGATCTACAGTATCAAAAGCAGTACTGAGGTCCAGTAGTATGGACACTAATCCCTTATTAGAGGCCATGAAAAGATCATTCGTGACTCAAACCAGTGATGTTTCTGTGCTATGATGCATTCTGAACCCTGACTGAAAAACTTCAAATAGATCATTTCTATACAAATGGTCACATAACTGGCTTGAAACTACCTTTTCCAGAATTTTAGATACAAATGGAAAGTTGGAAATTGGTCTATAATTAGCTAAAATGTCTGGGTCAAGAAAAGGTTTTTTAAGTAAAGATTTTATTACTGTAACTTTAAAAATCTGTGGTACCGTATTTTGACAACCATATGGTACGCCGTGTGGAAAGGCGCACCCTCAGTTTTGTGTGTCATTTCTGTATTTAAAAAACACACACGGCGCGCCGACCGAAAAGGCGCCATCTACACACACACATATGGAGCGCCGCCTGGCGAGTTATACCTGCAGTTGGTGCCTGTGTTCGACAACAACACAACACACACATGCGCGCCGCCGTACAACAACACACACACACAAGCATACACGTGTGCGTGTTTAAAAATAGAGCGGGAGCAAAACTTAGTTTTATTGTGCTTTATTTAAGTTATTACAATCGTTATTGCATCAAGATCGAAGTCTTCATCCTCTGTTTCTGCATTAAACAGGTGCGCTAAATCAAATATGCAACAGTTGTCAGGACTCAGCGTGTCGGGCTTCATCCGAGCCTGATTGCACTGAGACCGGGAGAACTGATCAGCGCTGCGGTGGGCACAAGCCAGGTGTGCAGCTTTCTGGCCATGGTGAGCAGCCGAGTCATTTTCCGTGCCGTGCGGCTCCTCGGAAATGATGCCGGCTTTTGCGAAAGCTCGAACAACAGTCCAGCCCAACAGTCCAGCCCAGCAGACACGTCAGCCCACGCATTTACAATCCATCAACAGTAAACAACGGAGCCCGCCGACCGAGCGGCTGCCGACGGCGGGCTCCGCCGTCGGCAGCCGACGCGTCCCTGCAGGCGGGGACGTGTTGGCTGCCGCTCGGTCGGGTGGTTCCTCCGGCCTTCGGGCCCTTCGGGGCGTCTACTTCTCGGTAGCGAGCCCGAGTCGCCCCGTCCACCCCACGTGTCCTGCCACGGAGCCGTCGCCGGGCAATCATGGGCAATTCACGCACCCCCCTTCCCCCTTTAACGTTCTCATGGTGGCCTCAATTACGTCCGCCTTACAATAATACAATGGGCGCATTGCGTCATTGGGCGCGTGGTAAATAAAAAAAAAAAGAAAAGACGTTTATAGGCGCCTAATGGTCGCAAATATACGGTACATATCCTAAGTTTAGGAATACGTTGATCTGGTCCAGTGTTGTCGTAGCAATAAGAGAAAAAAACATTTTTGAATAGCCGAGTCAGGATGGGGTCTAACAGGCACCAGGGAGATTTAGCTCTATTGACGAGTGAGGTCAGCTCAGGGAGGTCTACAGGATCGAAACAGTCTAGAATCAAGTCAGAGCCTAAGGAAGTCGCTAAAGCTGAAGAAATGCCCACAGCTGCTACAGAGTGGGCCTGGTTGATTTCGTCTCTAATTCTGATGATTTTACTGTTAAAGAAGCTCATAAAGTCTTCACTACTGAGAGATGCAGGAATGCATGGCTCAACAGAGTTGTGCCTCTTTGTCAGACTGGCTACAGTGCTGAACAGAAAATGGGGGTTATTTTTACTATCCTCTATGAACTATGAATTAGGCTTTTCTAGCTTTGCAGAAGAGCTTTTTTACATATTCTTTTCATGCATGATAAGAGTCTACAGACTTACAAGAGTACCACTTCCTTTCCATTTTTACGCACTTTTTGTTTCAGCACGTGGATTATACCAGGGAGTTAAGCTCCTATGGTGAGAGACCCTCTTTCTCAGAGGAGCAACTGCAACAAAAGCTGAGTTCAGCAAATCTTCAGTGTTACCGCCAGCAATATCAGCATCTGCAGAAGTACAGCCTAGGTCACTGCCATCAACTGCTTCACTGTGTTCCAGTGTAGTAAATTTTGCAATAGCTTAATCGGACAAATGTCTGCTAGAATAATACCTCCTATTTTGCACTTGAACGTTGACAATGTTAAATTCAAACGTTATTAAATAGTGGCCGGATCGGAGGGAGTTTACAGGGGACACTAACAGATTATTAGGTTCTACACTGTAGGTGAGGACGAGATTGAGGGTATGATAAAGCAGTCGGTTTGTTTACTTTTTGTGAAATGCCCATGAATTCTAGAAGAGAATTAAAAGCTAATTTAAGATTATCGCTGTCAACATCCATATGAATGTTAAAGTCACCCACTGTAATGACTTTGTCTGTACTGATCAATAAACCAGGTAGGAAATCTGAAAACACCAGCAGCACCAGCAGGAGGCCGGTACACTACCACTAACAAAACTGGCTTTTCTGATTCCCAGCTCGGGAGTTTTAGGCTAAGCGTGAGTCTTTGGAACGTATTATAATCCCATTTAAATTTAGATTTTATTTGAAGACTAGAGTTATAGATCGCCGCTACTCCTCCGCCTCGGCCAGGGCTTTGGGGAATATGATAATTAAAGTAACCGGGCGGCATTGATTCATTTAAACTAACAAACTCCTCCTCCTGTAGCCACGTTTCTGGTAAACAGAAAATATGACTCCTGGTCTCGGTAATTAGATTGTTTACCAATAGAGACTTGAAGCTTAATGATCGAATATTTAGTAGTATGCATTTTTGGCCTTAAATTCGTAGTAAATGCGCATTGGTTTTTAGTTTTACAACGTTACTTTGATTAATCTCTCAGTCACGATGCAATTAATGAACTTTTGGAGGGCAGGGAATCAACACCAATTCTAGTTTGCTTGGCACCATGTTAAAATTGCCAATTATATAGTGTATTCCAATAATTGTATTGGCAGGCGGTAGTCCCAGAGAAGCAACGGAGACTGCAGTTGTACATCCTGGCCTGGACCCTGGATTGTCAGGGGGAGTGTCTAATAATATCAGTCAAAGTTTATTTGGGATGCTATATTTTGGAGTATAGGGCTTTAACTCTGGAGCAATGGAGAAACATCTGATGAGTCCCGATTTAATCTGGTCCAGAGTGATCACCACATCAGCTTCAGAAGAATTGTTGATAAAGTGATGTGTTCATCATATCTACCATGCAGGCTTGTTGAAGCAGTTATGATCTGAGGTTGCTTCAGTCAGTTAGGTCTGGCTGCAGAAACATGACGTGCCCAAAACTGATGTCAGCTGATTACCTGAAGATACAATGAATCAACTGTATTGATAAAGCAGGACAAGAAATGTATTTTTTCCGATGCCAAATCCTAAACTACAAAGCTGAACTTTGACTGTGACTGCAATTTAAGATTGCAGCTGTATTTTGCTCTTTTTACTGGGGACTTAACATCTTTGTCTCTAAGAGTCAGTGGGGAGTGACAGTAAGGAGGGCAGGAGAATGACACACATGCATCCATTTAATTATAATATACACCCAAACTACTCTCATAAGAATTCTTACCAAATATCACCCGCTTTCTAATAAAATCAGTCATAGTTTTGGTATACTTTAGTTCTACATAAATGAAAAGTTGATGTTTTGGCTTCGCTGTCAGAAGTGCCCTGAACTAAGCTGATTCATTCATTGAGTTTAGTATAACTCATGTTCTTTTCTTTTAAATCACTTTCTGGTAATTAAATGAATATCACGGGTCATTGAATCCTTTCTGAGTTTCATTGATGGAAAATCAGTGTCTTAATTCATGCAAATTTCATGTAAATGTTATCTCTCAAGAACCGCAACGGAAACTTTTAAGTCATTCCTCTACTTGGCGCATTAGCTTTCTTTTTTTTACTGAATTGTTTTAGTTGCTGCACATTAAAGCGGACAAAGGGTGTGATGTGATGCTCTGATTCATGACCTTTGAATGACCCTCTTTGCTAGGGCCTCACATGCATCAGCATGTCCTTATTAACTCCACAGCATAGATGACATTGTGTTCATGGGAACCCCTGTATGACTGTGATGTAAGCTTACATCTGTTCACAAATGTGTGTCCTCTTCTCAGCAGGAAAGCTGCAATGCAGCATTTCCTACAGCACATCACAAGCCCAACACTGCAGACCTGCGAGTCTGCTCAACATAATCGAGCAAAGATGAAATAGAGCCCAGACAACAAAACTTGTGCTACCATGGCCCATTATAGAGGCGTATACACTTTCCTGCCGTGGAGTGCTGCTGCACTAAGTGAAAGTTCGAAAAATGAACATCAAGCCTTCTTTTTGGCATCATCACAGTATATAGAATAAAACTGGACTTCTTCAGGTTTTTTTTATTTGTTCTCTTATGCATTTGAGTCACTAGAGTCACAGTGAGAGAGAAAATATTTGCATGCCTGTGTGAGTCCAGTCAATGAGACTGAAACCCAGGCCCAGCCTGACAGCCCGTGAGTCAGAGCAGGTCTCCCCCACTAGAAAACCCACCGTGTGGACATAAATCAGAGAGAAATTCTCTTGTGCAGTGTACACTGATGAAAGAAACATATTACACCATCCGTGATCGTTTTCACAGCATGTAGTGATTGTAACTGCTCTCTTTCTAGGCCAGCCCACGATATCAGCCTGGAGGAGTTTGATGATGAAGATCTCTCTGAAATCACAGACGACTGCGGGATTGGACTCAACTATGACTCTGATCCGTATGAAAAGGTGAGTCTGTTTTTATCTGTTACAGCTTATTGATATTGCAGGCATTTTTTTTTCTTTGTCTTCGTTCATGTAACAGTTCACACATTAAAAAAAACAAGCTTTCTGACCAGTTTAATTTTGTTAGACTTAAATTAAATCCCATTTTCTCTGTTTGGTAACCTTTATTAGTAACTCATCTATTGAGAAGCATCATGTCCCTGCTGCATAACTGTTGTACGAACCACAACCTGGATTAATCTAAAACAACAAAATGTTGTTTCATCTTGGCGTCGGCACTTGGGCCAGTTCCATCCAATTCATGCCACAATCATGGTATGAAATGCATACGAAATGCATACGGAAATGCTGTGACACAACAATTGAAAATAAAAGCCAGCACAAATTTTATCCAGAGGATCAGTGTTGTTGCTAGAGGTTATGGAAATAATGACAGATTAAGGTTGATTCAGCTGGTCTGAAGATATGCAACAGCCATCTCAATTATGAAAATAACTAAGTACAAAAAGGACATATGTCAACATAATTGATTGTCTTAAAAAAGAGACAAGTTACATTGCATTGGGAAATAATAAACCCCAAACTTAACACATCACTAAATCTTACACTGTTAGAGCTTGGGAGGCCAGATAAAGTGTCCAATTAAACTCAGAAAATGATCGGAGAGTAATCCGTTTAACAGTCTTCACAAATCTTAATAGCAGTGGTGAAGCTGTAACTCGGATAAGCTGCCTTGAAGTTCATGAAACTGGTCACATTAAACAGTTATCTGCTGGAGAAAGTATTTCAACCTCTTAGTTGTCCAAACTTGTGCATCCCCTGCCTCACATGTGTAAAGAGAATGCACTGCTTCTTCGGTGCTTCCTCCTCTGGTTAACGGGAACAGCTGGACACCCTCCATGGAGCAACGCACAAATCACACTGAATCTGAGTAACAGGTATTCATTCGCCCGCCCACTCTGTATCTAAAACAAATTCCATGCAACCTTTCCAATTATGATCTTATTCAAGTGGCCGTGTTATGAAGCATGAGCAAATAATCATCCCACCAGTCTGACCTTTTTCAGCGTCAGTTATACAGTCATCCTCTCTGTCCATCCGGTGGGATGTAAATGTTTTATGCTGGTGGCGTTGAGCCACGGCTGCAGCAGAGGGTGGGTGACCCAGTGCAGTTTGCTGCTATGCAGAGACAACCTCCTTCTCTCCCTCCCAAGTGTGCTTCCCTCGCTCCCTCCCTATGCAGAGTGTTGCTTAGAGACAGAGCTCACACTCCCTCCTCGTTCTCAGCCACCCTCCACCTCTCCTCCCCCCTTGTAGCTTTCCTTCCTCCACTTTCTCATTCTCTGCCTCTCTTGCCTACTGAGGTGCCCTGGAATAGGGATTTAACTGGAGGGGGGGGGGGGGTTGTAACTGAAGGTTAAGCTCTTGCTTTAATTCTGTGACTGATATTTTGCATCCTGAGCTTAAATCCACCGACAAAACCCGTTATGGAAAGCTCTAAAACCTGTTTGCAACAGACCTGCTTTTTGTTTTATTTATTTATACATTTATTGTGATGCATATTATATATACAGTATATATGTATGGGTATATCTCTGTTAATATATATGGATATATAGTTATATGTAGATATGTTGGTAAATGGATGTATATTCATGTTGATATATAGACTTATATTATGGTTTTTTTTGTGTTCTATAAGTAAGCTCATTGATTCTCTTGCTATTTTGGAAAAATGAATATAAGATTTAGGGGTAGGACCTGATAAGTATATACTTCAATCCTACTCCCTTTCGAATATGCTGGTGGAGGTCTGCCTTGTCTTTTGTTTACAGACAAGTATGTATGTGTGTGTGTGTGTGTGTGTGTGTATATGTATGTATGTATATATGTATATATATATATATATATATATATATATATATATATATATATATATATGTATATATATGTGTATGTATGTATGTGTATATGTACGTATGTGTGTATGTGCATGTATATATATATATATATATATATATATATTTGTACTTCATTTTTTTTTTACTTTTTAGTATTGTTCTTTCTAATTTGCATATTCGAAATAAAGCTCAATAATAATAATATTAAAAGACCTACAGAGAACGAGAGATGACAGAGATGTCACACAATGGAGCAGTGTCCTCTTTCCACTTCCCCTCCCACCCACAAATGTTTAGACACACGCTCATCAGCAGAAGCCCTGACTGGCCGCTTCACAAACATGAAAAGCGCGGGGCAGAGGCGGTGTCGGTCCTTGTTACGTTGCATCACCGCCCAGAGGAAGTCATTGTTGCTGACACGGGATGGATAGAACTCAAAAGCATTTGCCCTCTGGGCGTGCATGCGTGTGCATGTGTGTTAGAATAACAAAGGAACGATAGGCGAGACGGAGAATTTCATGGCAGGGTACTTCACATGGTATTTGATTTTGCCTGCATCAGTAAGGTAGTTGACACTTTGTCAGCTCATCATCATCATCATCAGCTGCAACAGCAGCAATTTTCCACACACGCACCCGCAGTCCAGCGATGAGGACGACAGATTTCACGTCAGTGTGATGCACTCACATCGGGCAGCATGTCTTTGATGTTAAGGACGAGCAGCCAATCTAAGTGGTGAGATTATCCTCAGGTCCTAATCCCTGGCTCTGATAGATTATATTTCGTTTTGGACTTCAGGTTTTATAATCTGCATAACACTGTAGATTAGTGCTTTGCCTTTGTGACGGGGGCACGCATGTAGCATGCACGTGATCAACACGAACACTCAAATATCATTAAGCAGCTTATTTCATCCTCTGCAGATTTTGACCTGATGTTTTGTCTTTGAGAAGACTGTAACTGACAACAGAGCCTTCTCGTTGTCTCGATTTTGTCCCCGACTGTCCTTTTCTACTGTTTTTAACAGTAAAATGTTGGTGCCATCCTTCTCTACAATGTTGCTATACGTCATTGAGTTTTGCAGCTCTCTCAAGGCCCCACTGGAGAATTTCAGTCAGATTTCAGTCAGCAACTGCACATGGCATCAACTTGATCCCTTGCTGTTGGTTTTTTGGCGTTAGGAATAGTGATGCACCGAAATGAAAATTTATGGCCGAAACCGAAACTGAAAATAATAATAAACACTTGGCCGAATACCGAACAATACCGAACATGGTTCTTCGCAGTTTTTCATTTATTTTGCCAATTTTTTCACCATTGCATAAATAAAATAAATTTGATTTAGGCATGCCTTTAAAAGAAAAAAATATTTTACAAAATTACAAGGTAGAAAACATTTGTTGAACATAAAAAACTGAACATTTTTTAATTTCCCAGCATTTCTTAAATATTCCAGCAGACATTATACCAGCAAAGAACAATAACTTAAAATAAATAAATTAGCAAAATACATTTTTTGGCCATCTTTGAGCTTACGTTAGGCTTAACTGACTGAACATTGTAACATAGGCCTTAAAACAATAAAAATGCATTAAAGCGCTCAGGGTTTTTTATCATTTCAAATGATAAATCAAACTTGTAGCTGAAAGACTTTGCAGATGTGCCCCCTCTAGATATTTGAGCAGAACATTCATTGCAAACAGCCATTCTTGTATTATTCTTTGCCACTCTAAAATACTTCCACACTGCTGACATGTTTGCACCACTTCACTCCACGCTCTTCCACGTTTGATTTCGTCATCTAAACGCACCTATAATAGATTGATTTATGTTGTTTTGGTTCCACCTGCTGGTGAATGTTAGGTAAAATTCTTATGTGGTTAGTTTTTGGTTAGCCAACGATTTATGTTTGTGGTGCGCAACCATTACGGAGCGGCCAGTCTATTTCCTTATATTACAACGGTGTTATCAATTGTTCGTTTTTTTTCCCACTTATTCCACCGAACACTGAAAGTGTTTTTTTGCCATTTTCGGCCGAACAATTTCGGTTACCGAACAATCGGTGCATCACTAGTTAGGAAGCATTTTCTTATTGCGTGACTCAGATTTTAGGAAAGGTTGAACCCTCATTTGTCTCCAGAATACTTTGGTGTACAGAGGAGTTCACGGTTGACCTAATGACTCAAGGTGTTGTGGCTGCACGATAGCCCGAGTCATCACCCCTCCACCACCATGCTTAACAGTCAGTATGAGGTGCTTGTGCTGACATGTGTCACCTGGTATATCAAACTGGGTGTGATGCACAGATATCTCGAAATTGGTGCCATCTACCCTGAACTAATGTGATTTTTCTCAGATGCAACTTTTCAGACCCTTTCTCTTGGGACCTGTTCCAAACAAGCGCTATCTTTTCTTTCTCTAGGCGTCATGTAGTTGAACATTTGATAAGCCTTATTGATGTCTGACGAGTCTGAGATGGAAATGATCTTTCAGCTTTTCTCAGTTTTATGGGTGCTGTGATGTTTTATCACTCCTCCTTGGAATGCTGCAGACATGCAAACTGTCAAGACCTCTGCTTTCAGAGAGGTGACCACACCTGCTGATGATTTATTTATCAAGCACATTTCATTATCAGCACTGCAGTCTTACTTATTCTCTCAACTCCTGTGGAAGCACTGAGAGATGCATAGTGTTTCTGAATATTTACATTTTTTTCACTACATAAATGACGGCACAGTGTAAAATGTTATGTGTTATTATTCTTCAGCTGTTGGCTTTACCTAATTTTAAGGCCCAGGTGACTTTTATTACCCTGTGATACATGTGGGCATGGATAATTCAAAGCAGCAGTGTCCATGTCTCAGCTGTGGGGCTCCTCTTAATGTTGAAATGTTTAAATGACAAGGCCGTATGTTTGAAATCTTTAAGGATGAAATTTGGCTGTGTCGGGTTCTTTAAACATTCTAGGGACAATATGAATATAAGTGTGCCTGGCCTTTCTCAGTTATTAGTGGCCAACCCTTTATTAACACCCCGGTAATCAAATTATTCTCAGAACTGCCAAACAGGAGTTGTGTATTTCTCCTATTCTGCTATAGTCTTTTTGTCCTGCAGGCTGGATTGTTCTCTTTACAGCACAGTGGGTCAGATAAATTAATGTCAGGGCAAGATGGTCCTGCAGTTTAACCCAAAACCTCTGTTCTCTGCATCATCTGCAAGTACAGCACTGTAAAGCGGAGCTGCCGTCTCACTGATTTCCTGATGCGCAACAGCAGCAGCAGCATCAGAGTCAGAAGGTAAAGAAATAGCCATAGTGCAAAAGCCTGCAGTCTCCTCATTAGACATCAACAAGCTTCTGTCTTCAACTATTTTCTTTTATTTATATCTCTGCTTACTGTTTAAATAAACAGATAAATATGATTTCATACAGTTCAAACATACCTTCGTCAAACAGTTGGACAGGTATGGTTAGTATAGGTTAAAGAAGTTCCTGGCGTACTGATATTTAAAGAGCTTGGTTTAATTTATATTAAACACATTTGCTCTCAGATTTCTGTGAGTGCATATAAGAGTCGCTTTCATTCACAACTCCCCCGTTGGAGCGCAGGTTTATCTGCAGGGTGATAGAGAAAGAACAGTCACAGGGCTTGATGGGATGTCCTTGGGAACTGGAGAAGGCGGGGGTTGAATCTTGCCGACACACAACTCTTATTTTTAGTTTTTCTTGAAGCCCGCCTCCCTGTCTGCCTGTCAGGTGGCCTTGCTAGAGAACAGTGCATCTGGTTTCCCTCTGGCAGATAAAGAATCCACAACCAGTGTTGGATCTGTGGGTTTTCCACACTGTCAACCAGTTATGCTTTGGTGATGGACTATGAGAGCTCTGTGAGATCTGACGGTGTTTAAACTTTGCCAGAGAGTGTTTTTGTATCGACAGTAATGGCTCTTTTCCAGGCGTATTTTCACATCTTACAGCAAAATCAGACGAGTTAATGACGTAGCGAGTAGGAATGGACGATATTTTACCGTTCACGATAAACCGTCATCTCACCGTCAATTTGTCATCTCGCGGTAAAAACGAAAAATCTTTCCCGTTGATGACGTTTTTGTGTAAAGCTGATTTATGGTTCTGCATTAAATCCACGCACAACGTACAGGAAGGAAGGAAGGAAGGAAGGAAGGATATGAGCCAGAAGGAAGGAAAGAAAGAAAGATAGATAGATATGAGCCAGAAGGAAAGGAAGAAAGAAAGAAAGAAATGAGCCTGAAATAAATAAATAAATGAGCCTGAAAGAAAGAAAGAAAGAAAGAAAGAAAGAAAGAAAGAAAGAAAGAAAGAAAAAAAGAAAGAAAGAAAGAAATGAGCCTGAAAGAAAGAAAGTAAGATAAATTCCCATTGATGACGTTTTTGTGTAACAAACATGGCGGATCTGAGAGCGAGATAGATTTATAGTTACATAGGTGGAGTTGAATTGGTATTTTTTTTATCGTCATTTTTATTGTTATCGGGATAAATGCAAGAAATTATCGTGATACATTTTTTAGTCCATACCGCCCATCTCTAGTAGCGAGAAGTGTGCATGTTCATGTTTACTCTCCGGGCAGAAGACTGAGCTGATTTCAGCTGCCTCAGGATGTGCCACACGTCAGCAAAATTGTGGAGAGGGTGAGCTTTGACGCGTCCACCACAAGGACCCCTGCACCCAGGAGCGAAGAAACTGCTGCGCTGTTCAAACGGAGAAGCCTGACACATCAATCTAGAGGACTGTTTTGGTCAAATTCAGAGCAGGGAAATTCAGCTGTGAGTGGGCTGGACTTATTATACAGATAGATGGTCAGCACCATTTAGGGTGTAATAGTATCCAAACAACATGCTGCCTTTTGCTAATTAAATGTGTTAATCTCTACTTTAGAAAGCTTATTTCATGGAGGCGGTGGTCTATCAAACCTCAAACCGTATTTAGTCATCCTCTTTCCGGTAAACAAGCTGAAACCTGAGAGACGTCTCATCGATCCGCCCTCATCCCACTGCCCCGCTATTATTCCATACTCGGCAAACATCTATTTCTCTTTGCTGATGCCAGCCCTTGTTTCAACTGCTAATATGGGGACGAGCTCTGTGGTTTCAGGGTCGCGGCGGGTGCATGTATGCGCAGAGACAACAAAATCCAACTCGCATCATTTGAAGGATTGTAAGTAAAAAAGAGGAGGCGCGTCCCTCCCGTCTCCACTCCAGCTTGAGCCATGCTGTACAAAGCTGATAACAGCCTAACCTCTCTCTAACTGAGAGAATAATTATATCGTTGCCACAAAGGGGAAAAAAAACTATTACAACTGTGTGAATACACCAGTTTTCAGCGTTAATTACACTGGAATCAATTTATGTTCCTATATTACAAAGTGCATGAGCTTCAGTCATCTTTTCAGATTTCCAAACATGCCCATGACTTTGAAGAGTTACATAACGTTTCAAGCGGTACTTCCTCACAATCTTGAAAACCCTAAAGTACATAAAATAAGATGTGAGATAATGGTTGAGGAATTAAACTTCGGAAGGACACATTACCCCAACAAATTTATACTTTGTATTAGCTCTTTCCACAACTTTTGTACAGAGCGTCTCAAAGCATGTGGGACTCCTGTTAGCCCTCCAGGTCCCGGATGATATCGGACCCATATGGTAAGACTGAAATGCACCAGGGAATTGTGATTATATGTGTCAATTGGGCTTTATCTACCCATTGTGCCATCAAACCTCTACCACGGCCAGATGTGCATTTGCAAAGCTGCGTTAAACACTACGACAGATCAGCAACAGAAGGCTCTGACCTCAGACAACAAGAGGCTGCGAGCACGGAACGGCTCAGAAAAACCACCAATAGAGAAAAGAAACAGCTCACATGGAGGATTCCTTGTGTCCTTTCAAATGCAACTACCGGTAATTGAATTAGAGAAGGAACTTATTTCTCTGATTTACTATTTTGATCTGCAGTCGATTCTGAAGAATCAGCAATAACTAAACTTAGCTGCTGTCACAGCTGGAGAGGAGAGGCTAAAAATGTTGTCATGAAAAATGTTGACTTGAGATAAATGTTAGAATATAAACATCCATGAGTTTATGTAAAGTCCCTGATGACAAAACATCCAGTATGAGCGGGTCCATTTAAACTCCTACTATGAAAAAGCTTGACACCAAAGTAGTCTTCTTTGTAAGTTATTATGTTGTAATAGCAAACAAAATCTTTTTTTTTTTTTTTTGATTTTGTACTCAATTCAAGCAGAAAAAACTTTAAGGAGGTGATTCTTAAACAGACAAATATGTCAAGAGACCCTGGAAGCTCTATGAACGTATCCTCTCCATGCAGTTCATTCATTCATTCATTCATTCATTCATTCATTCATTCATTCATTCATTCATTCATTCATTCATTCATTCATTCATTCATTCATTCATTCATTCATTTATCAATTCATATATCCTGTGTAATACCAGCACGTAAGAACGTATGTGTCATTTATTTACCATATGAGCATTCACAAACAGGAGCAGACGTCAATATGACAGGCCACAAGTCTTTAGTTAAGGAATGACCGTCCAGGGCTGGACTATTATTGTATGCAGGACTTTTGTGGGAATCCAGTTTCACCTATATGTTTTCATTTGGCCACTAACTTTACTTGATGTTTATGAAGTTCAGCTGCTTTATTTCACGTGCACTCGTCTATACAAGTTGAAGATCTACATGATCAACATGATTTCCCGGACGACCAGGAATCTCATGCAAATTTTCATCATCATCAGTTTTTTATTGGAAAATGAAAATATATATTATTAAATTAGATGGCAAATTAGTTAATATATACATGAATGAATTGTCTAATTTATAAAGTGTTTTCTTGTTGAGTATTGAGTTCAATAAGCTAAATCAGCTAAATTAAATCAGGGATTTGAAATGGTAATTCTGTTTCAATATTCTTTTCCCCGCTGTATTTTCAAATCCTTTTCCAAATGGTCTTTTCTGAACCTAAACCTTGGCCTTTAGCAAAGAAAAGCGTGTTAAACGCAAGCGCCCGGGCCATCTAACCTCCGGGTTGAGTCTCACGCATGAGTAAGATCAGTTGCACTACTTCGACTGGTCGCTGGAGCGTGGCTTCAAAAGCGAGTCTATATATTTGCAGCTTGGTTCTAAAAAGCATTCAACATCACACCCATGAAAGCTCTGAGGGGGTTTAGTTTGTTTTTTTTCATACCACACCAGGAGAGTTTCAGCCGAAGAAGCTGGTAGCCACAGATAACTTTGATTGACATGCCGTGGGTGTGTTCCCTCGGCTTCCTGGGCAACTTGCCTCCATCAAAGAAAAAGAGGCTAAAAAACCACTCATCAGAAACTTGTGCGTGTTTTTTTTTTTTTACAGTCTATGGTTAAACAATGCAAATCAGGTCTCTGACCGATGGCATTCAAGGTTTGTTGCATTCAAGGACTTCTCTGATTGGTCAGATAAATGAGTGACATTGTTTAATCTGTTTTTCTTTGCTCAAGGCCAAAAGCGCCAAGAAAAAAAAGAAAAGGAGAAGTGATAGTAGTAGTAGAATTAGTGAAATATGTTTTTTTTTACCAATTAATACCTGATGATGAAAATGGCCTATTATATGTTACATGACACACTTGATCCTCCATAGATTCCTTCTTGAACAAGTTTAAACAAACCACCATCTTTGATCTTTCTAGTTCATTTCATTTGTCACTGTCGCTTTTTTTTTTTGGTCACAACACATTTTAGGGAAATTTGTAACTGTTTCCTATAAGACTGTTTTCTTGTTATCAAGAGTACATCTAGTACTCTGGTCTCTCGGGTAGCGTGGTTGTGCCGTCCTTCCTTCACTCTAGTTGTAGTTCAGATAAAGCCTTGTTTTCACTTTGCACACACCCACAGCTACACAGACACAAACACCTGCTCACTCACCTACATGCTCACCCCACAGTTTTGGGGACAGTTAATCACAGTAGCCCACAGTAGTCTTGATTCAGTTTTAGAGACCTGAATGGTTGCTGTTTGTGTCTCTGCCTGTTCCGCTTTCTGTTCGTTTGTTTTCTCTCTTGCAGATTTCAAAGGCTTGTGGGCCCGTTGTGTGTTTTCCTGTGTTTCTCTCATTTCAGACTTGCAGCGGATGCCACCCTTCCCCCCCGATTCCCGTGTTGTTGATTCAAAAAATTAGATCCCAGTTGATTTAGTAATGCATTCCTATAAGTAGCTCTATTTCTCTGTTGTCTCTGCTCAGGATTCCCTCATCCTGGAGAAGAATGACATGCACCACCCAGTCTGCTCCTTCCAGGATGACTTCCAAGAGTTTGAGATGATTGATGATGAAGACGACGATGACGAGGAGGAAGACGATGAAGAGGTCGACCCCGATGCGCCCCCGTCCCCCTCCGCCTCCCCTCCTCTATCTCCAACTCTTGGCACTCTGAAGAGCAGACCCACCACGCTGAACCTAACCACTGCTGTGTCGCAGGCATGTAGACCGAGGCTGCAGCAGTCTCAGTAAAAGTATTGTGTATTTGCTCTTTGTTATAGTCATAAATGAGCTTTTAAATATTGTCTGTCTTGTTTGAAATAGGACTCGCTAAACAACAACAGCAGTCTGTCCCCGAAGAAAGGAAGCTGGCAAGACTCTTTACGCAACCCAGCCTCACAAGGTTAGAGCGTCATAAGTTATCTAAACACAAAGTGTAAATTATTGTGCTGTTATGGTATTTAGAAGCATTAAAGATTCGTGTCACCTTAAAGGAGCTGTATGTAAGAGCAATAATAAAACAAATCATAAAATGACCCCGATATGTAAACAGACATTTAAAAATCATGTTCATTTCAAATACTTATGTCACTGACAACAGCACTCAAGCCAGGATATTCCAGTTTAAAAAGAGGAGTTGCAGCCCTCAACTGATATTTATGTTGTCATTTTTTGTTTTGGCCTGAAGCTCCACCCTCCACCTATCTCCCAATCACCAAGTCAGTATTGTTTCTGAAGCTCCACCCTCCACCTATCTCCCAATCACCAAGTCAGTATTGTTTCTGAAGCTCCACCCTCCACCTATCTCCCAATCACCAAGTCAGTATTGTTTCTGAAGCTCCACCCTCCACCTATCTCCCAATCACCAAGTCAGTATTGTTTCTGAAGCTCCACCCTCCACCTATCTCCCAATCACCAAGTCAGTATTGTTTCTGAAGCTCCACCCTCTACCTATCTCCCAATCACCAAGTCAGTATTGTTTCTGAAGCTCCACCCTCCACTTATCTCCCAATCACCAAGTCAGTATTGTTTCTGAAGCTCCACCCTCCACCTATCTCCCAATCACCAAGTCAGTATTGTTTCGGCATCCGGGTTGCCAGCTCGGCTCTAATTATCGCAGCCATGGCAGCCTACGTTCCTGCTGCATTCTGCAGCCTACCTGGCAACCTCTGGTCGGGGGGAGGAGGGGGAGGGTACACGCCACTCAACAATATTTTGAAAGTGACTGCAGTACCAGTTTTGGACATTTCTTACAGACGGCTCCTTTAAAGGAGCATGAGGCTCCTTTTAAGAAATGAGACTCTCTAGCGCCACCCTTCACAACGACGGCCGTTGGGGGTACTGCAGCCAACAGTGAAGCCGGCACGGGAGAACGGGGAGAACGCGCATGCAGCGTCATGTGACGTCACATCCACAGGACAGCGCGGGAAATTCGGCCCCAGCACTGCAGCACATTTTGCAGCACACAGCCTGTTCAAGGCAACGGAGAGATACACTAGAGGGCTCATTCTTTTTGGTTTGGAACGCTTCATCTGACATTATTACTAGAAAACTTAAAACGTTTACAATTTTTTTTCATAAATCCTGCCTCAAGCTCCTTTAAAGTCTTTTCTTTTTATGATGTACCTCCCAACAAGGACAGTTTTATTACACACATTTAAAAAAAACAAACATATACTTTCCTTCCAGGTCGTCTGTCTCCAACCCACACATGTCTGGAGGATGGCAGTCACGTCACAGGCCAGTGCCCTGCCTCTCCCGTTTCCCAAGCCCCGGGGTCCCAGACCAAAGGTACTCCCCCTAAACAGGCAGGGGAGCGCGGGAATCCCCAGTCTCCTCATAGGCCCCTCCTCTGCGACATGGAGGGCAACAGGCGAGAAAGGCTCGAATACGGTAACGAGAAGGCCCGTCGGCAAGCTCGGAGATCATCACATCAAAATCAGTGTTGTGCTGTGGAATCATGTGATGTGAATTTGACTTCACTGAAAAGTTCAGCAAAGCACTGTCGTGTCAGTTCTTGCAAGCCAGCATGCTCTAATTACATTTCATTACAAAGGCTTTGCTGAACTTGTTCATTTAACATCTCATTTTCAGCAGATTATTAAACAGTAAATACGATCATACTTTATTTGTCTCCTCGCTTAGCCTGTCTCCTTTTTTTATCATCCTTGTTAGGGCTGGGCGATATGGACCAAAAGTCATATCTCGATATTTTCTAGCTGAATGGCGATACTCGATATATATCTCGATATTTTTTCTGTGCCTTAATTGGGGTTTCCCCCAAAGCATTATAGCATAGCATCTCTGTTAGCTTCATTTTTTTCTGAGGCAAACCTTTAAAAAAACAGTCAGTTTTAATACAAAGCCTCGTGCCAAATGTCACACAGGCACATTTATTAACAGAGGTCTGCACAATATCAAAATGTATAAAACAAATGAAATAAAAATAACCTGCCTGCATATATAGAATAAAAATGCTTCTTGAATAAAATAAAACAAATATCCCTTTCCTGCATAACAATGAAATTAAAATACACTGTGCAATTAATACAATGTAGACAGTAACAGGCAGACTTTTCCACTGAGGTTGACAGTTGTGCAAATAACAAAACATTTGTGCAAATCTCAAATAAAACATTCAAGTCAATTTGTCACAAAATAAGCTATATCAAAATCATTAAAAAAAAAAATGTTTTTTTTTTTTTTAAATCGATAAACGATATTGTCTCGTACCATATCGCGTTTGAAAATATATCGATATATATTAAAATGTGGATATATCGCCCAGCCCTAATCCTTGTCATTATCTGCTTCATAATCACCAGTATTTTGCTATATTATCATATGCCCTCTCCTTATGCCATTTCCTCTTTCCCCACATCTTTTATCTTCACAGGCTCCTTTGGTCATCACAATTCCCGCCCACCAACTGCTGATCTCACTGAGCCGAAGACAGATCCTTTAATTCAGACACCAAGAGTACCCTCCGTAGACGAGCACTCGCAGTGTTCAGACACAGAAGTGGACCATGACCTAAACAGCGACCACAACCTCAAACACTCAAGTCGGCGTGCGACAGACACCTACACAATCACCAGCGAGTCGGGGATGGAGGGGATGGAGGCGGAGCAGGATCTAGACCCGGACGGAACCAGTCGCTGCCTGTCATCCACCGCGCCCATGGGCGCTAACGACGGTGCAGATACACCCTTGTCTGATGAAGAGCTGGAGAAGGATTTTGAAGTGGAATTCATGTATAAGGGGACCTACGATATCGAGTGTAAGGAGCATCAGTCCGCGTATGTGGAGTTCCCCTCCATCGAAGCCTCCGAGCCTCGATCCTTCTCCAGTTACCAGTCATCTAGTCGCTCAGAAGCCTTCGACCAGTCGAGCAGTTCAGATACTCCAGCAGCTTCGACTATGGAGAGAGCGGCGCACGATTCCACCTCTCCATCCTCAGACCCAGGGATAGCAGATATGAACCAGCGGGGCTATGTGACCTCGGACCAGGACAAAGACCTCAGTTCTCCAGGCTCCGACTCTGATGTTGAAGTGGAGCTGGAGGCAGCGTTCGCCTGTGGGGGTGCTGTAGTTTCTAACATGATCTCCTCTATCTCAGAGACAGAGTTGGACCTGACCAGTGATGAGAGCAGCAGCGGACGCTCATCTCACCTCACCAACTCCATTGAGGAGGCCAGCTCACCCACGTCGGACCAGGAACTGGACCCAGACACGGAGTTAGAGCAGGACAGTGGCATTGTTGGACTGAAAACATCCTTGCTTCTGGGTCAGCCCGACCCAATCAAAGAAGGCTCTTCTCTACCTTCTCCTTCCCCTCTTCCCTCGCCCACTATTGCTACACCCTCTCCTATTGACTCGCCTATCTTGCCTCCCGAGTCCTACGAAGACGGTCACGCTGTCATAGAATTGCACATTTTAAACGATGAGCTGTCCTTTGAGCACCAGGCTGACCCAGATGAGACTCTGCCTCCTACCCAATGCTGCGATGACAGTCTATCTAGACCCATGCTGCTAGAAATAGAACCAGACCACAGTCTAGAGAGTTTCAAGCGCTCCTTCTACCTGCCGGTGGGGTCCAGGCTCATGCCGAATGCAGATGACTACGATGGAACAAGTGAGGGAGACTCTGAATCTGAGAGTGAAGATGACCTGAGTGAGAACTCAGACTCTCCCTGGCTTCTTAGCAACTTAGTCAACAGAATGATCTCAGAGGGATCGTATCCAATCAGCTGCCCTGAAGAGTGTTTTAAGAGGAAGGTGTCTGTTTCAGATACCATCTCTCCATCTTCAGACATAGGGGAAAGAGATGACGAGGACGAAGAGACTAAGGCAGAAGAGGGGAATTCCCAGGAGAAAGAAGGTGAAGCGTGCAGGATAGATAGAATGGATCCAGGATCCAGGAGTAGCAATGAGGAGTCTATGAGATCTCACCTCTACATTAGCAATCCTACCGGTGACATCATTGCCCCGCTGATTTTAGAGCGCTGCTCAAACGGTGAGAGGGGAACCACGCATTTCAACTCCCTGTGTAGCACTAAAGACCTGGACAAGAACGCTGGGGGACAGGAGGAGGATGAAGAGCCCAATAATGACTTGATGATGCTGAAGGGAAGACGGGATTTGGACTCACCCAGCCTCAGCGAGAGTGTGGTCAGCGACAAAGACGAAGGACGAGAAACGGAGCCCAGGTCATCGAGTCGTTCGTCGGCCTCCATCGAGCGCATCACAGAGGTCAAAAATAGCCTGACACTCGACATACCGACTTCTCAGACCAACCGCTGCTTCAGTCTCACTTACTCCACGGACAATGATGAAGAGGAGGATGACGGTGACCCCTATCCTTTCTTAGGCAGCATGAGGAAGCAGTCTTTTACCGGCAGCGGCCTAGAGCTTGACAGTTCACCACCGATCGATTCCAGTGTGCGGGAGCATTCCTTAGCTGACCACGACCTCCCACTGTGCGAGAAAGACCTGGCTCTAAGGCAGCCCAATGAAGCGGACGGACTGGCATATGACTCCATGAAGTACACCTTAGTGGTGGATGAGAATACCACTCTGGAGCTCGTTAGCCTCAGAAGGTACGCATGATAGTGTGTTTGGAAAGCAGGAGAATAGAGTATTTAGGACTGGATTAGGGCTGTTCGATTTTGCCCAAAAATAAAATCTCGATTTTTCTCTCTCAAAATCCGATTTTCGATTACGATTATTTTGTGAATTGACAAAAGGCAAAGAAATGATTTCAAATATGCTGTTTTTTTATTGAAAACTTGCCCCATTGGGCTTTAAGTGCAAACTTTGCTCTTATTAAACAAAAAATTAATGAATAAAGTGCAAAACTCTGTAAAATAAGTTGAAAAAAAGTTTTTAAAAATATCATAAAATATAAAGTTTTATCTCTGAAAAAAAAATCAGCAAATCAGCACTTGCAAACATACAGTAAGTTATATTTCCAATTAAATAAAACAAGACATTTTCTAATTAAACTAAACTGGGTCTTTGCATGCTAAATAATAATGCAACCCATGAAGGAGGTAGAGGTGTGTAATGTCAGTCATTACATTTGCTATTCACATTTGCAAGTTTTTTGCAAGGAACACGAGCCGGTCTACCCGGTGGCATGTTCCAACGCCCCCTCCTACACTAAAGAGCCTCTCTGATGGGGCACTTGTCGCAGGTATTGAGAGGTATTTCCATCAATCATTAATATGGTATCAATCATTAATATGTGTGCAGACAAGGTAAAAAAAAAATAAATAAAAAAAGTGAAAAATCGATTTTACGATTTTCACGTTTTAACATCGTTCTAATTACATAATCGTGATTACGATTTAAAATCGATTAATCGAACAGCCCTAGACTGGATATCGTCTTGCTTCTTGTGGTTGTCCATTTTTCAGCTGAGATACACATGTTTTCTCCTTTCAGGTGCACCTCTGTTCTGAGTGACGACAGTGAGCTTTCCACTATATGTGATGAGGAGCCTTTGAGGACAGGGGAGGTGGGCTATAGTCGCGACGACGACGAGGTACGGCCAGAACTCCTCAGCTCCTCTGAAGACTCATCTCCTGAGGCCGACATGCCGTTTTCCAAGAAGTTCCTCAATGTGTTTGTCAACGGCACGTCCCGCTCCTCCAGTAAGGCACACACTTAGCTCTGTGGCAATTTGAGAAGTATTTGAAGTTGTCTGAATTCACTCTCAAATCTGAGACGATATTCAGGAGCCTGACGGGGGGGAGGACTTAGGAGCAGAAAATAAAATAAAAAATAAAACCATGAACAGAAATTATTATTAAATTATGATTACATTTGAGAATTTTATAGATCCATATTTGGCAAATTTGGCAGGCAGGAGCACCACCCACAACCACTGGAAGACATTCTCCACTTCTTCATTAATATGTGTTTTTTTCCCTCAAGATAGCTTTTCATCTTTAATAATGGGTTATTTGCATCAGAGAGAGAATCTCATTATGAATTTGTATTTCTTTACAGACAAATAAGCTTTCATTTTGGTTAATGTGACTCGTAAAAGTTTCTCGTAGGTAACATCTTCCAAGGAATACAAGTAATAATAATAATTTTCATTTCATTTCTTTTCATTTTCATTTTATTCTTTATTTCATTCAAAAAACAAAACAATTTAATACAAACACAAATACAAATGTTCCTAACTTATGAATGAAAAGGGAGCAGAAAGAAGAAGAATCTTATCTGATCTGCCCCTTTCACAAATAACATAAATTAATAATAATAATAAAAAAACAACTAAGTGAATAAATACAACTAAAATAAAATTAAAATAACATTAAATAAAATTACCACCGCCTACGGGTATGTCAATCAAACTCAACATTTTTCGTTATATTTCCTATTTTCATACAGGCTTTAATTGTTCTTTTGAATGTAATGTTTGATTTGGATTCTTTGTTTTCTTTGTTCAGATTGTTCCATAAATTGATTCCTTTCACAGAAACACAACGTTCCATCAATTTTGTCCTGCATCTTAATAATAATATATATATGTGTAATGTATAATGTATAATAATAGTAACATCACCAATGTCCGACTCCCATACAGGCACAGAATCCTTTGGGCTGTTCTCCTGTACCATCAATGGAGAGGAACGGGACCAGACACACAGAGCCGTCTACAGGTAAGCTTTCAGTGGACTTATTTGAACTAAAAGACAGCAGTAGTAGGTACAGTACGTCATTTAAAACAAAACGTACATTAATAGTAAAAGAAAATCATTTTTCAATTTCTTATAGAAATAGAAAGGGTTGAGGGGAAGAAAATCATGTGTATGTGACCGATCCATTGTTCCTTTGTGTCCTGATTTCTCTGCTGTTGGGGTTCTGCTGCTCGACCGCACGACTAATTACATTTGGGAGGAGCACAGATGTCCTGGTTACAGCTGGACGTTAGAGCTGCAGGGTGGCTGACAATAATCCCATCACCCACCACCTGTGTCAGTGTGTGTGTGTGTGTGTGTGTGTGTCAGTCTGTGTGTGTGTGTGTGCGCGTGCGTGTACGCGTACACAGACAAAAACAGACCTCTTGTACACATTCAGGTGTCGTGTGGAGAGCTCTTTCCCTTTCCTTCATCCACATCATCATCTTTCCTTGCCAGATGCTTCCAAACCCCCTCTTTCACTCCTCCCCCTCTTGAAGACACATAAAACCCAAACAGGACGGTCCTTTATGAAAATTAAATGGAGTTGAAGAGCAGATGTAACCCTGTCCAACAATGTCTTTAATGAAGATGTTTTTGTTCTTGTTTTGCGTGTCCTCTACCACTCTGCTGCCCTCTGCAGGTTTATCCCCAGACATGCTGATGAGCTGGAGCTGGACGTGGACGATCCTTTATATGTGGAGGAGGAAGAGGACGACTACTGGTACCGAGGCTACAACATGCGGACAGGGGAGAGGGGCATCTTCCCCGCCTTTTATGCCCACGAAGTCATAGGCCAGTCCAAAGAACTGCTTAGTGAGTGGATGACTCACTTCTTTTGTTTAATGCATTTGAAAAACTCAAATAAATCACTTCTTTTTTTTTTTAATCCCAATTTGTAGGCTTGAAAAGGAATCCAGCATGGATTGAGACGTTCACCGTTCAGTTTTTGGGGTCTGTTGAGGTGCCTTACCACCAAGGCAATGGCATCCTCTGCGCCGCCATGCAGAAGGTAAGAAAACTGGCAAACCTTAAAGCGCGTGTACATATTTGCACTCAGCAAACGCACCATCCAGAATCAACGCACAGTTTTTTTTCTGTCTTTTAGATTGCAATATCGAGGAAACGAACGGTGCATGTACGACCCCCCTCTCTGTGTGAATTGGAGATCAGCTTGCAAGGAATTAAATTAATCATGAGCCTGGAGGATGAATATGGAACCCTTGATGAGGTGAAGACAAATAAATGAATCAATAAATCCTTTGAGTTTCAAATAATCTTATATGAGGGGTTCATCTGTGATTTAATTCTGCTTTGTTGTGTCGTGTCGTGTCTCTCTCTCAGTACGACAGATGTAGTCACTTCTTCCAGATGAAGAACATCTCGTTCTGCGGATGCCATCCGAGGAACAACTGGTAAACAGCCAGACCTGTTCTCCTGCTCCTGCTACCACTGCACACTATAACAACTTGCTGACAGTATGGGATTGTTCTTTTTTCCTCTCTGCAGTTACTTTGGCTTCATCACTAAGCATCCAATGCTCAACAGATTTGCTTGCCATGTATTTGTATCCCAGGAGTCCATGCGGCCTGTAGCTGAGTGTGTCGGGTATGTCCATATTGTTATCACAATATCAAGTGCTCCAAGTCAAACAGATATCGAAGGGATTGTCAGGACTTCTTCTGCTGTGTGGGAACTCATACTGGTTTAAGGGGCTAATTTAATACTATGGCGTTTTTATGATTATTTATTTGTCTATTGAGCTGAAGAATGTAGGTCATTTACTTTTAATTAAGCATTAAGCAATAGCTGTTTAGCAATTTTATCTAAGTAAATTACCTGGAAACTTGGTCCTCTAAAACACATTTTGTTATGATGGAGATGTGAAAGACCCACAAACAGGAGAGGCCAACAGAAGTCCTTTATTTTAACAAAATATGCTGCAATGCACCTTTATACAAAAAAGAAACCAAAGGCAACAATTTCAGGGATATTTAAAGCTACAGAGCAAAGAAGAACTCAAACACAGAAGGACAGCAAAACAGACAGAACAGGAGAGGAAAGAGAAAAAACGAGACAATATACATGTATACGCTCACCGGTGATGACTGGACACATGAGAACAATCGTGAGAGATGAGAGGAAAGGAGGTCAAACCAGAACCTGGCACTCAATTAATCAGAGTTTCAAACTACATTAAGTAATGAATGTAATTAATAATTAATTAGTAATTAAAACACACCGACTAACCTAAAACAGGAGAACAGCAGAATCATGGGAACTAAGGAAAACTCAAGAAACCAAACTCCAGAAGTTTACTCCCGTAGATATACTAAAGTGTTTAATAATAAATACCCTGTCAAGATCATGAAATGCCAAACAGATCAAAAAAAGACCAGAAGTGATACAGATTTGGTCATGAATAACATTTAAAACACTGGTAATTTAGTGTCAAAGTTTTGTTTTAAGTATAATTTTTTTAACCACAAAACTCTTTTTTTCTTTTTTTCTTTCTTATACCAGCCCCAGATCTCTGCACATGTGTGCACAGTTAAATGATTGCAGCATTAGTCATGTCTCGTTCAGCCGTGTTGAGTTTAAATAATTAAAGATGCAGATAATTCACTGTCTGGAGTTAGATGAGGCGGAGTCGAGGCTTCCTGTTCATCTTCCTCTCTTGGAATGGAACCAAACAGCAGTAACAGAGTAGGAACTGGAGTTTTACTCGCTTCATATTTACTAAAAATAAATATTTTGCTCGCCCAAACATCATCCGTTCAATGGAAAACAAAGAATGACCAAAACGACCTACTAGCAGCTCCTTGGTAAAGGGTTAGTTTCCATGTGTCCCTCTTTTCTGCAGACGAGCCTTCCAAGAGTACTACCAAGAACACCTGGAGTACGCCTGCCCTACCGAGGACATCTACCTGGAGTAAGACGAGTTGCCATGACAGCTTCCTTCCTCTACAGCTTGTGTACGTTCATCCAAGAGCGCTGTCAGTGGATTTCTTTTTCCGCTTCATTGTAAAATACTCTTCTGCATCCCACTAAAGTTGGGATCATCATTTCTACAGAATGCTAGTCATCTGACAGATCTCATTCACCTCTCTATTTATTTATTGATTGATTGATTGATTTCCTGACTGACTGATTGCCTGTTCCTTTTGTCTTTTTTCTATCATATAAAACCAAGACGCTGAGCACCTGTTTATTTAAGAGTTTCTCTTTTGAAATGAAGACAACATACCTACGATGGCTGTATCACTTTTTAATGCATGGCTAGTAGGTTACCTGCACACAGACACACTAAGAAGTACACATATCCAGGTGAATGGCAAGTAGCTCAACAATCAGTAAAGGGAATGGTGTAGATTCAAGAGGTTGCTTTTCAATTAAATGTAAATAATTTTTTTCCAATACTGACATACAGCTAATGTGCTTTCTACTGATGGTGGCATTGGAATTTAGGTAGAGAGAGTGAGCAGTCCTTGAGTGGAGCGTACCCCTGTGTCCCCTACAAAACATTGTGTGTGTGTTGTAAATACATGTATAGAAAGTAGACACGCGGGCGCCTCAGTCAGACCGGTGAAGAAGCAGCTGAGGTGGGTTTTGTTCATAATTTTGACATGGGGGGAGAATTGTTTTCTGGAAAAGTAAGAAATGTTTATTTGGATTTGACTCTGAATGTCATTAGCTTCACAGACACTGTACTCAACGTGAATTAGATTGACTTAACTGTCAGCAAAACTGTAATGATGTGATGCCATCTTTTTCCCCTCTGTCCCGGTCCTGAAAGTCGCACTTGCTTGTTGACCTTTTACCGTGAGCTTTCATGGCAAATCACTCAGCGGTTAAACTTGCACATCGTAGATCACCGTACCCGTCGGTGAAACCGATGAAACCTTGAGGTGAGAAAAAGCTAAGGCCCTCTGACAAGCCATATTCCCACAACTTTGACTGTTTAACTGATTTATGGTGATGTGCTAGTCTCTGTTTTCTATTGACCCGGACCTTTCAGTGAGGGGGTGGGGGGGGGGCGACTAGATCGACCAGCGGCTGCATGTCAGTGACTTTGCACAGCTCCTGCTAACTCTTGGCCCTGGTACCACAGAGGAACCGGCTCCTTCACAAAGCATTAAAAAGGGAGGTTTTATAGCAGTGTAAATGATGTGGCTTGATCTCATTTTTAAGTACGGATGATAAGAAATAACTACCTGTCTCCTCCTTTGTTTATTGCTTGTGGGTTGGACAAAAGTTTAAAAAAAAAAAAAATCACTCACGTTACACATCAACCTGTGCTGGTGTTGTAGTTTATGATATTTATAAAGAGAAGTTGGTATATCTGGAAAAAAAACGAGACAGGCGCCACATTCAACTGTAACCTGTAATTTCAGGCTTTCAGGTTTATTTCAGACACCATTTTGCATCTTGTCCTGCTGCTTTAGGACCCAGTACACCAAAGCAAAGAGATCTGCAGGACTTCAGTGGAAAGACTCCACTGGAACTCAATACGGCTGGAGAGTTGGTATTATTCACACGTGTATCGCTGTCAGTTAGATCATGTATATACAATAGCAAACCTGAAATAGTGCTGTGTCTTTTATGTTGAGTATGTTAAAGAAATATGTACATTCATTAAAAAGACATTTAAAAAAAGAGAGAAAAAACAAGACTGCAACTTGACAAAACTCCCCGAAAGAATAGGAAACAACCTAACTATATGTGATCTGCAATAATTTTATTTCAGTGTCTGATGTTTTGGCACCAGGTGTTATCTCAGCCTGTGATGCAGGTGGCATTCTGGTCCACGCCAGCTCCACGACACTCCACAGACAGCTTCAGCTGCACATTTAGGGCACATTTGTGAGATGTGATTTCACCAGTGTGGGACACGCCCTCTAATGAGTAAACTGCTGTTAGACCTGAATAGTGACCGAGCCATCCGCCACTGGGAAACTATCAATGTGTCTTGCCCGGTATAATAATCGCCTCCGAGCTCCAAACCGTGTGACCCATCCCTGATCTGTATCACCTTGCTTCTATGTTTTTCTATCTTGTTACAACCAAGTTAAAATCTGTCTTTTCCACAGCTACACAAATACAACCTCTGAGGATGATCTAGTCCCACATAACCGCTGAGAAATACATTTAAACCAACTTTTGATTTCATGACTTCAACAAGATTCTTCACTGTATACCTAGAGCAAAACAGTATGTGGCAGAACCAACATATCCTCTCTCGTATCTTTAAAAAGAAGGACTTGTAAACTTTAAGGGAAAACAAAGAAAATTACAAAAGAAAAAAAAAACACTCTGCCTTGTCATGGGTTTGGTCTTACAAATAAAATATATGCTTGATGTCCAAAACATTTGTTGTCGTTTTTCAGCAGCTCATCTGTATCTCTGAAATCCTCTGCAAACATTTTCACACAAACATTTAATTTTAAACTTTTGATTTCACATTCCTAAAGTGGAATTTACAGTACATATCAAATAAAGTGAACAAAGTTATAGAAACCCCTCGAAACGTGGAAACAATATAGAATATGCACAAAAAAAAACATACAAAATGAGATGGTTCTTATAATTACCTTACCTTATTTCCTTGCAGATGGTATGAACCAAATATATTTTGATGTTTTTTTTTTATCACCAAAGTCATTCGATTTGTGAATTAAAATACATATTTTGCATTTAAGGCCAACAAATGTGTTTGTAGTGGGTACAGTTGGTTGATGTCCAACTAGAAGGTCTCCAGGTTCTCCAAGGTTCCTTCGATGTGTGTTTTTAACCATGAATGTGTCAGATTTTATATGTCGTTGATTTTCTAAGCACTTTGTGCTACTAAGTGCGAAAAGGCCTAAATTAATAAAGTTTGATTTGATTTGATTTGAAAGTGTCCTTTGGGAGGAAACCAAACCCCAAACTGCCCTTATTGCCCCAGCTACTAATAATGGAGCTGGTCCCAAGCCAAGACAAATGCAGAGGGCTGCATTTCAAGAAAAGTAAAGTAAAGGCTTTACTGTCCCAACCTGTTGTTTAGGACTGTGTTTCAGGCATAAAATGCAAAAAAGGATTTAAACAAACAACTGAAATGACTTTGATGACAAAGAAACAAATAACTTGGGTTCATATTGTGTTACAAGTTAGAGTAAATATAAGAATCACTAGTTTTGAAAGTACTCATATTTTTTTTTTTTCATTTTCTATATTGTCTCAACTTTTTTCTTATTTGGAGTTTTAGATTAGTTTTGAGAATACTCAGTTTTAACATCATAAAAAAATCCTCACTGAGGAATATAGTTTTTCACTATGAAGAGAAGATTAATCATCCGCAAGCAAACAACACAGCACAACTTCAAACTGACATTCATCGCAGTATTGATATTGTACTTTGATGTAGTAATTTTAAGTTGACGTGGGAGCAACAAACCAGGACTTTTCCTCACCGTCTTCACACACAGCAGCAATAGTTTGTTCCGTCAGCAGTGGCAGCACCCGGGTTTGGGAGTACACTCGGGATTGCAGCAAGGTGCAAGGTTTGGGTCTCTTCCCTTTTCCATCTGGCTCTGTCCAAACACCATGGAGGCTTCAAACTGTGCCTTCACTTTCATGATCCGTTCCAACACGGTTTGGATGTCGGGTCTCTCTTTCAGTGGGAGAGGGTAGCGCTCTGACGGGTCGGCCTCCAGGTCAAAAATAAGAGGGGGGTCATGGGCCTTGAGAGCTGCATGCTCTGAGCAGTCCTGGTCTGGGGTAGTACTGCTTTTGTAGGCACCTGATGGAAAAAGATGAATGATATTAACTCAGTTCTGTCTTCATGACTGATTTGTACTCAATGTTTTGATTGAGAGCAGCCTGCTACCTTGTGTGTAGAAGTGAGCCTTGTACTTCCCCAACCTGAGCGCGAACAGGCCAAGTGCTTTGTTGGGGTATATGGGGTAGAACATCATTGCCTCCCTTTTGCTCTGCAAAACAAGGATTAAAGATGCATAAATCATTTTTTTTTTCAAATTATTTCAGTATTTAAAGAACACAAGTCACAAGTCTGCTACATTTCCTCGGCTGAGAAGGACGTCTGTCATATCAAAGCCATCCAGCATCACAGGGGGTAGTGGGGCTCCTGCCAGGGCTGCGATGGTTGGGAGGATATCCAGAGTGCTGGCCATCTCATGAGTCACACCTTTAAAGATTCAACGAGGTAAAGGACACAATAATAATAACAAAATAAAACAATATATGATTTTTATATAGCGCTTTTCTAGGTACCGTGAGACGCTTTACAAAAACCAAAAGCATAAAGGATACAAATGGACAATAAATACAGTACATACAGTACATGCATACAAACACATACAGATACTCAAAGGGTGGCAAATGATTCATCAGGTGTTGTATGTGATGTTGAATAGATGGGTTTTAAGATGACTTGAAAGACGGCAGTGAATCAGAGTTACGGATGGTGAGGGATGGAGTTCCAGAGAGTAGGGGCGGGAACGGCAAAGGCCCCTATGGTGCGATATTTGGTCTTTGTGATGCGAGTGAGGGTGTTGGCATCAGTGGAGCATGTTCTCTGGGAGCAATGGAGGAGATCTGCCTGGTATGAAGGGGCAAGGTTGTTTAGGGCTTTGTAGGTGGTGAGGAGGATCTAGAAATGTATACGTTGTTTTACGGGAAGCCAGTGAAGTTGACTGATGATGGGCGTGACGTGTTTTCGCTGACGCGTACCTCTCAAAAATTGTAACTACACGTCGAGGCGACGCAGACCAAACGCAGACGAGAGGGCTGTGATTGGTTCGCTTCGTAGCAACACATTTCCGGTTTCCGGCTTGAAGCAGTCGTGAACTTTCAGCGCTCTTTTCCTTGTGTATGTGTGATTTTTTTTGTTTTGGTTTTTTGCACAATAGTTGTCCTTATCTCTTTCATTCACTGTGACCGGAAAAGTCGGATAAACCATTCAGGAAAAGATCGCGACCAAGCAGTCGCGGGGGGTACTGCACCGCGGCGAAATGGAGTGACGGAGAAGTCCGAAGGGTTCCCGACGGCGTCACGGTGACGGCGTAGGCATGGCGTCGATTTGACGCAGAACCATAATTCACCCTTTAGTATATCAGCGCCTGAGAAAGAGAGAATGGGTCGAAGACTTGCTATATTCCGAAGGTGAAAGAAGGATTTTTTTGTGATGTGGTTTATGTGTGATTTGAAGGAGAGTGCGGGGTCCATGTAGTAGCCAAGGTTTATGACCAGGGGGGAGGGAGTGTCAGAGTGACCATCGATGCAGTCTGAGAAGTTCTGGGAGATGGTGAGAGTGGATTTTGGGCCAAAGATTATAATTTCAGTTTTATTGCTGTTGAGTTGGGAAGTTGTGGTTCATCCAGGTTTTATGTTGGTGAGGCAGTTGGTGAGGGTGGAGAGAATAGCTGGAGTGATGGTTTTGGTGGTTATGCAGAGTTGAGTGTCGTCTTCATAGCAGTGAAAATGAACTCCATGGTAGTGGATGACGTAACCAAGTGGGAGCATGTAGAAGATGATGAAGATGGGGCCAACCACTGAGCCTTGGGGGACTCCGTGTGAGACAAGGGTGGTGTGAGATTTGTGATTGTTTATTCTACGATCTTTCAGACAGGTATGAGTTCAATGAGGAAAGGGAAGAGTCTGTGATGCCTATGGATTTCAGGCGGCTAAGGAGGATGGCATGATTGACGGTGTCAAAGGAAGCACTGAGGTCCAGGAAGAGAAGAATGGTGACCTTCATTTAGGTTGTAGGAGAGGAGGCAAGTCTTGGTGTACCGATTTTCGTGCATGTACGTCAAACGGTGAAGATGGCGCCGTTGTGTGTGGCTGGCCGTCTGCCCCTGTTACTTTTTCTTTGTATTGTCCTGTTTTGGGCGTTTTTTGTCCATAATGTGTCACCGCTACTGGTGTATGATCGTCTGGCCCTTTTAAATATCCGCAATTCTGTGGTCAAGCTACCGATCCAGGACTTTAATGGACAGCCAAAGACGCCGCCGCCGTTGCTGGCGTCTATTCCACCGTGCATATGGCGTTCATCCATCGGGTTGCTACGCAACGGCCGACGCAGGAGACGAGGAAGGAGAGGTGGAGTAGTGTATAGGCTGAGAGCTTACCTGGCCTCGACATCCACCCATAACTATGGTCGTCAACCCGGCTACAGCACGCAAGGCTCCACGGATTACTGCTATCGATGGCTGTTGCCGGCAGTCCCGGAGGCCGGGTATCCGCTCCCCTGTCACCGGCCCGTGAGAATCCACAGACGGGGCTGTGTGTTGGAGAATCTCCGCCCGATCGGTCGTGCCTCCCGACAATCTGACCAGTGTTTAATTCGCATGGCTCTGGTGAACACTCGGTCCATGGCTAATAAGACTTTTATCCTGAACGACTTGTTTGCCTCTTCTTCCCTGGATTTCCTTTTGTTGACGGAAACCTGGCTGAAACCAGGTGACAACAGCGCCTTCTCAGAGCTCCTCCCACCTAGGTGTTCCTTCTTCAGCTCGCCTCGACTTTCGGGTAGAGGGGGCGGGGTTGCTGCTGTGTTTAAGGACAGTTTTAAATGTCGGCTTCTCCACACAGATACTTACTCCAGTTTTGAGCTACAATTATTTGTGTTGGAGTTTGCAAGTCCTGTGTTATGCGCTGTTGTCTATCGCCCTCCCAAATATAATAAGGACTTCATTCATGAGTTTTCTGAGTTTTTAGCAGACTTTCTCCCCAAGTATGACAAACTACTGATTTGTGGGGATTTTAATATTCATGTTTGTTGTGCTCCTGATCAGTTCGCCACTGATTTTAAAAGGCTTTTAGAAACTTTTAATTTAATTCAATTAGTGGACAAACCTACACATCATCTTGGGCATACTCTTGACCTAATTGTTTATTCCGGGCTGTCAATCTCCCTTTATGAGATTTCTGAGACTGCCATCTCAGATCATTTCCCCGTTATTTTTGAATTTCTAGCCCCTTCACCAGTCAGCAAGCCTCTCATTCCATCCCGCCAGCGTCGCATCATCACATCTTCTGCAGCTGAAGAATTTTCTGCTGCATTCAGGGACTCTCAGTTTTTTGCGTTGAATGACATGGTCCCCCCTCTTTGTCCAGATGAGTTTCTGTCCTCCTTCCACACCACTTGCTCCGGGATTTTGGACTCTGTGGCCCCTCTAAGGCAAAAAATTGCAAAGCCAAGAACAGAGCCATGGCTAAACGAAACCACACGGGTCGTTAGGCGGCGGTGCAGGCAAGCAGAACGAAAATGGAAAAAGGACAAACTACATGTGTCTCTGGAGATTCTAAGGGACTGTCTTGCTGAGTTTCAGAGAGTTGTGAGGGAGGCAAAATCTCAGTTTCTCTCTGATATCATCTCCAGAAGTGGCCACTGTTCCAGGGTGTTGTTTAGTACAATCAACTCTGTTATAACCCCACCTACCTCTCCTGTGACTGATTTCTCAACTGCTACTTGTGAGAAGTTTCTCAACTTTTTTATTGATAAAGTAAACTCTGTCAGGCAGGCTACCAGCAATTATTCGGGTACGGATTTATCTGTTTCCCCGGCCCATTCCGCTGTATTGGACCACTTTCAACTGGTTTCTCTCTCCTCCCTTGCTGACATCATGAAGTCTTTGAAGCCTACTAACTGTCCTCTGGATGTTATTCCGGCCAAAATTTTAAAGAGTTCTTTTAATACTGTTGGGCCCAGTCTTGTGATGCTTATCAATGCCTGTCTTAATTTAGGAGCAGTCCCAGCTGCCTTTAAACATGCCGTGGTTAGGCCCCTTTTAAAGAAAACGCATCTTGACTCCTCAGTTTTGTCAAATTTTAGACCAGTCTCTCATTTGCCTTTTCTGTCTAAGGTTTTAGAAAAAGTTGTTTTTACCCAGTTAAGATCATTTCTGGAGAACAACTCTGTTTTTGAAAAGTTTCAGTCTGGGTTCAGGTCTCGTCACAGCACTGAGTCTGCCTTGTTAAAGGTGCACAATGATATTGCCCTGTCTGTTGATGTCAAGTGCCCTGTTGTCTTAGTGCTGCTAGATCTCACAGCGGCTTTTGATACAGTCGACCACACAGTCCTTCTGTCACGCCTGAAACATTATGTTGGCCTTCACAGCACTGTACTCAAGTGGTTTACGTCATATCTGTCAGATAGAACCTTCTCCGTTATGCTTGGTGATTCCTGCTCCTCCTGTGCCTCCCTCTCATGCGGCGTCCCGCAAGGTTCTATTCTAGGCCCACTTCTTTTTTCATTATATATGTTGCCACTTGGGTCCATTATAGCCAGACATAACTTATCATTTCATTGTTATGCAGATGATCTACAGATCTATCTGCCACTGAAGCCTAAAGTCACTAGCGCACAAAGCTCCCTGCTGGAATGCATTGCTGACATCAAACAGTGGTTGGCACGCAATTTTTTACATTTAAATGAGGGCAAAACTGAGTGCATTTTGTTTGGTGACACCGTGACGGCTGACTTTGGCTCTTTGTCCGGATCTTTTAGTCCCAAAGTTAGGAATCTGGGAGTTATTTTTGATAGCTTTTTAAAATTTGACCGACAAGTGGACAATGTCGTGAGGACAAGTTTTTATCAATTGCGTCTTTTAACCAAAGTCAAAACATTTTTGAGCCGTCACGACATGGAGAGAGCTATCCATGCTCTAGTCAGCTCCAGATTGGACTATTGCAATGCACTTTATGTTGGCATTGCCCAATCCTCTTTTAGCCGTCTTCAGCTGGTACAAAATGCAGCTGCCCGTCTTTTAACGAACACACCCAGACGAGAGCACATCACCCCGGTCCTCTATTCCCTTCACTGGCTGCCTGTTCGTTTTAGAGTTGATTTTAAACTTTTAATGTTTGTTTTTAAAGCTCTTAATGGCCTTGCCCCTCCTTATTTATCGGAGATTTTAACAGTGCATGAGCCTGGCAGAGCTCTGAGGTCCTCCAACCAACGTTTGTTGGAAGTGCCCAGGTCAAGGCAGAAGCGCTGGGGTGACCGAGCCTTTTCAGTTGCCGGCCCCAGGCTCTGGAATAAGCTCCCCTGTGAATTACGCACCATCTCTGACCTTGGCCTTTTTAAATCTAAAATAAAAACTTATTTATTCAGGGTGGCTTTTAATACCCAGTAGTGTGGCGACACTTTTTATACTTGATGTTTTTATATGTTCATATGTTTTATTCTTGTTTTATTTTGTTGTATGTTATGTAAAGCACTTTGGTTCACCTTGAGGTCGATGTAAGGTGCTATACAAATAAAGTTTACATTACATTACATTACATTGAGTTGAGTTATGATGGCTCTTTCCAGTAGTTTTGAGATAAATGTGAGGTTGGAGATGGGTCTGAAATTGTTGGGGTCTTCAGAGTCAGGACCTGGTTTTTGAGGAGAGGGTCGATGGCAGCAAGCTTAAGAGGTGGGGGGAAAGTGCCAGAGGTAAGGGACGAGTTGGTGGTGTCAGTGATGAGTGGGGTGAGAGAAGTCAAACATGCTTTGACTAGTTTCGAGGGCATGGAATCCAGGGGGGAGATGGTTGATTTCATGGTGGAGAATATTTTGGAGAGGTGGGCTGTGATTATCGGTGAGAAGGTAGGGAGCTGGTGGTCTAAGGATGAAAGAGGTGTGGGTTGGGGGACCAGGGTGGAGGCAGAAGAGGTTGCAAGCTAGTTGTGAATGTTTTCTATTTTACAGTTGAAAAATGAAATGATGCCGCATTTCTCGGGGCTGAATGAGGAGGAAAAGTTGTCATGGGGCTTGAGGAGTTTATTTATAGTGGAAAACAGTGTGTGGGGGTTAGAGGTTGGAGTGAAAGATGCCAGAGTGGTAGACCGAACTGGCTTTGTTTAGTGCTCAATTTTAGAGGTGTGTGCTCTTTGTGTGTGAGGGCGTGTACTGGGAGACCGGTTTTCGAAGTCGTTAAAGTTGTTGCATTTGTTTTTTGAACCAGGGAGCGAGTGAACATGACAGTGTTGGTTTTCTGGGGGACCAGTTTGTTTAGGGGTAAAGACAGTGTGCTGTTGTAGATGTTGACAAGGTCCATGGGGGTTGGATTTACAGGGAAAGTGACATGACCACAAGGGATGAAAAAAATGTGTGAACACTTTATGGCTCTTTTGAATATGGTCAGCAGTAAAGTTCAGTCAGTGGGAACGAAACAAGCAAAAACACCATCCTTTTCTGTATTAACTATCCGTTCCAGTGACTCTCTTCACATTCATCATAGTTTAATTAAGATTCCTAGTGTCCTTACCTGGCCTGATGGTCCCTGCCCAGTGTGCAATGGCTGGTTCTCTCATGCCTCCTTCATATGTGGTCGCTTTACCACATTTCAGCGGACCAGAATGTCCGCCACGCGACATGCGCATCAGTTCAGGGCTGAACAAATAAAAGTTAACTTTTTTGTCTTTTTAGCTATTCATCAAAACATATTAAAGTTATAGTTACATAATGCACATGGACTTGACATATGAAGCCGCAATTTAATGATTGCAAGATTAAATTAGGCATCCCATCTCTTTGAGGGGTGCAGCCTCATTTTCATCAATGAATGGACTTTGCCAGGTTTTTACTGCAGCTGTCTTTGGATGCATTTTCTTCTTTCTCCATTTATTTAGGCAACAACAGTCGTGCAAAACAATATCTAATAGGCTCAATCCCTGTCTATAGTTTGTAACATGTTTTAGGCCAGTGTCCATCTATGTTGTTCAACATTCACCAATCAACTTCACCTTGTGATTTCCATTTCTTTTTAATACTACAAGCAAACAAGTGGAAAATAAAGATTAGACCTGAAACCAACCCATTGTCAGATGTGAAGAGGACAAGTGTGTTGTTAATCACTCCGGCCTTTTCCAGAGTTATCATCAGGTTTCCTATTGTGCTGTCCAACTCCAAGAGAGCATCTCCAAATGGACCCCTCAAAGAGCGACCTGCTGCCTCTTTGCCCGCATACTGTGGGTAGTGAGTGTGCTGTGACAGGACATGAAAGAGAGTGCAGTTATTTGAATACACTATAATCTCTTCACAAGTCACGTTAATGTACTTTGCATTTTTAAAGACATTTATTCCTCTCTAGAGGTTAATAACAATAGTTACTGATAGGTTTTCTCTCCCAGATTGATCAAGCAGCTTACATGTGATGGGTAGTAAAGGAAGAACGGCTGTTTGTTCTTCGCGGCTGTGTTTATGAAATTGGTTGCAAAGTCCCTGTAAGCTCCTTCCAGATTGAGGAAGTCGGCTGGTTGTTGCTTGATGTTTTCGTTGTGCATTAGTGGGACGGTTACAGTACCAACGTCACATGTTCCAAAACACTTGACATCTGGAGGGAAACAAGTCAGGTTGTGGCAGGGGCCCTGTGGAGGAAACGGAGAAGTCAGACAACCAAATATAGACGGACAGGTTGTTCCTGTTTCGTTTTGTTTTTCTTTTTTAACAGAGCAACATTAACATGTTCCACCACTTCAGACACACACTGACCTGGTCATGGGAGTATGGGATCCCCAGGTACTGGTCAAATCCCTGTCTGGTTGGAAGAAACGTCCCATTGGCCCCCAATCCCAGGTGCCACTTGCCCATAGCGGCGGTGGCATAGCCCACTGGTTTCAGCACCTCGGCGATGGTGGTCTCATTCAGAGGGAGACCACCTCTGGACCCCGGGTACAACACACCTGGGTAGATACCTGAGCGAGTCTGATAGCGACCTGTGAGCAACGACGCCCTGAGAAACATGAACACAACCGAGGCGGAAATAAATACTTGTTAAATCATACTTGGATAAACGGGTCATTTTTGACCCATGTGTGTAAACTTGATATACTGTAGTAATACAAAAATGAAGTATATTCAAAAAGTAAGGCTGGGGACATATAAATAAAGATGCATGGTACTCAAAAAAAAGATATCTATATAATATGTGGATTATTGAATACTAAAATACATTGATCTAAAAAGATACAGGAAAGAAAAAGAAGCCTGCATGAGATAACATGGGATATGAATGCGGGTCATTTTTGACCCATGTTGTGCATTAAAAGGGGTGTACTTATTTTGTGCATCAGAGGGTTAAATCAACTCAAGCTTCGTGTAGAACTTGTTGCAATGCTGCGAAAGTCACAATGAGCTATGTGTTACCTGGACGGGCTGCAGGCAGCGCTGGTGCAGTAGAAGTCTGTGAAGCGGAGCCCCCCCGCAGCCAGCCGGTCCAGGTTAGGAGTCAGGGAACTGGGATGGCCGTAACAGCCCAAGTCACCAAAACCCAAATCGTCTGCGAAGAGAAGGACGAAATTCGGCTGCAAAGCCGAGCAGGAATACAAGAGACAAATAATCACATAGGCAAGGCGGATGTTGTCCATCGTGTTCTGTGTCAGCAGCCAAGACGGTACAAGTGTAATCGTCAGATCTACAGGTTGAAACAGTGATGCATTTAAGGTTCTCGGAAAATCCAGTTTGATACGCGAAATTCTATGATTTCTGTGATCACACGCGGAAAAGAAAACAAACCCTACAGCCTACAGGTGTTGTGTCTTAATAAACTGTCATAACAGATTAATTAATGTGCTCTGAAGTGATTTTGTCTTGCGTTTTGGTTGAACAACAATAACAAAAGAAAGACTAGTTTTTAGTGTTCGAGTTGCCTTTTGGAGAAAACAAGTTTTAGGGATGACACCGTTGCAAAATAGTGTGAATCTAAAAAACAAGTCTTGAATTATTGAAAAAAAAAACAACTTTTGATGGTGAAAGAAACATGTTCTTTTGTCTGGTGAATCAAGAAAGACTAGTGGAAAGAATTACAGGTTAATACACTTTTAATCATGTCAAGCACAAGGTTTTTTCCGGTCGGAGGTACAGTTGTCTCCGGCCGGGGTACACTTCTGTCAGACCGCGTGAGTCGGAGAGAAATGCACCACGTTTTCACGAGTCCAGTTGAATTTATACTGAAAAGGAGGATGTTCTTTGCAAGTGAATTTCATTGGTGGAGGGAGTCAGCTACGGGAAAAAACCCCCAAACTTTGTCACTTCCAGCTCTACATTTCCTTTAACTGTCTCCCATCTGAGGTGTCAAACCAGACCGCAGACCAGACCCCCCAATGCTAAACATCTGTTTCTGCCCATTGTCTTCTCTCAACAAATTGTATGTGTATTGCTAATTAATTTAATTGGAAGAGCCAGCTTCAAGGAAAGTCACCTTAAGGTGTCGCCTTTTTCCCCCGTTTCCTCTCCAACAATATGTGTATTGTATTTCACTTCTAATCTAATTTAAACCTTTTGCTCTTAATCAGAATGAGATTACTTTGAAGAGAGAGCTTAGACAGTTTTGAGCTTCAATAATTTCATTAAATCCTAACAATGGTGTTTTCTTTGTTATGTAGCAACCCTCATACCCAGGCGACGCGAATGCAGCAACGGAGTCATGTGCTTGTTTACATGCATGTTTGACGACATGCTCATACAGGTAGTTTTCTTTTCATCGTGTTGGACTACATCAGTGGTTCCACCGAGCTGGACCCCCGCAGAAATAATACTACTACTACTACTGCTAATAATAATAATAATACTAATAATAATACTAATAATAATAATAATAATAATAATAATAATAATAATAACAATAATAATAATTATGATTATTATTATTTATTTTTTTATTAGTAGTAGTAATATTATGTAATATAAAAATATAATAACAATAATAATAACAACAATAATAATAATTAGTATTATTATTATAAAGACATTATTTACAAATGTATTAAAATGTATTTCTTTGCCAGATCTGAAATGAACCGCCTTTTATGTAAGTAATTGATCTGGATACTTGGTCCTCTGAAACACATTTTGTTATTATGCACAAACACGAGGAGCCAACAAAAGTCCTTCATTTTAACAAAAAGTGCTGCAATGCACCTTTATACAGAAAAAAACCCAAAAGCAACACTTTCAGGGACACATAAAGCTACACAGCAAAGAAGAACTCATAGACACAGAAGGACAGCAAAACAGACAGATTGGGAGAGGAAATAGAAAAGGCTGACTTGACACAAATGAGAACAATCGTGAGAAATGAGAGGAAAGGAGGTCAAACCGGAACCTGCGCTCAAGGAATCAGGTTTTCAAACTACATCAGTACTTAAAACACACTGGCTAACCTAAAACAGGAGAACGGCAGAATCATGGGGACTAAGAAAAACTCAACAAACTAAACTCCAGAAGTTTACTCCAAATATATTACAGTGTTTAATAATAATAAATACCCTGTCAAGATCATGAAAATGCCAAAACGCATAAAAAAAAGACCTGAAGTAGATCATATTTAGCCATGACTGACTTGTTGAGAATTGTAATTTTGTGTCAAAGTTTTGTTTTAAGTATACATTTTTTTCACCACAAAACAGTTTCAACTGTTGCAGGAGAGGATTATGATGATCCAGTTCTTTTGTCTTTTTTCTTTCTCATACCAGCCACAGATCTTTGCACATGTGTGCACAGTTAAATTCAATGCAATTCAATTCAATTTTATTTATGTAGCATCTATTAGAACAGAAGTTGTCACTAGGCACTTTCCAGAGACCCAGAACACGACCTCCGAGCAATTATTACATAAACAATGTCAGGTAAAAACTCCCCTAGTGGGAGAAAAACCTTAAGCCAAATAGTGTCAAGGAAAAACTTGGGTTGTTCCGGAGAAAGGAAAGAGAAGAAGAGGAGAGAAGGAGGGGTGATGGGCACCGATCAGTGGATCATATTGGAGTCCCCCTGCAGCGTAGGTCCATAGCAGCATATCTATGTCGAGGCAAGTTTTAAGACAAGCTGTTCTAGTTTTGTCCTTCAGCTGCAGCTATGACTACTGGCCCTAACACACTAGTTTACACTAACTATAGGCTTTATTAAACAGAAACGTTTTAAAGTTTGGTTTAAAAGGTGGAGGTAGTGTCAGCATCTTTAACCCAAATTGGAAGTTGGTTCAAGTTGGTTCCATAGTAAGTGTCCTTAAGACATGCCTGAAGTTTAGCTAACGGCTCTGTTTCATCTGGCTTCATAGACAAATACAGCTGCGTATCATCAGCGTATCATCAGCATAGCAATGAAAATGTATGCTGTGATTCTGGTTTATACTTCCCAAGGGCTGCATGTAAAAATTGAACCGTTAAGTTACCCCCTCGAAGACTTCCTCTTCATTTACTGCAGGAGGTGTCGGATCATCTTATACGGATATTGTACAGCCATCTCATAGCCCCTGCATGGGCATGCCCAGTTGTTCTGGTCCGAAGTCAACTGCCAATGGAAACTAGCTCTGTAGCCAAAATTGGGTGCATTTGCATTTTTAATTCTAAATGTATATGAATGTACACTGTCCCTTCCCAAATAAACTAAATTGAATTGAATTGAAAGCAGGAGGGTGGTCTTCGCTTTTGCATTGTCTATTGCAAGTTAAATGAAGTGACTCAAAAAGACGCCTTCCTTGCATAGATGATGCTCTTGACTGCTTAAATAAAGCATGCTGGATTTCTACACTCACTTTGCAAGTCGAGGTAGACCCAAAAGACAAACAAAAGATTGCTTTGATAACACGGTAATGCTTTTTTGAGTTCAATGTGTTGAGCTTTGGATTATGCAACAGCCCGGGAAAATTCCAGAGGTTGATGGATCTTGTGTTGGCAGACAACTTGTTTAGTTTATCTAGACGACATTATTGTCTTTGGTCGCACGTTTCATGAACGTCTATCTCAGTTGGATGATGTACTGACCAAATTGTACTGACCAACTCAAAGGTGGAACCTGTAAAGTATAATTTATTTTCATCACAGGTGCAGTACTTGGGGCACATACTTTGCCAGCCGGGTCCTGACCAAACAGGATAGAATGTATGCTACAACAAAAAAGGAACCTCTGAGTATGGTGACCTTAAACAAACACTTTAAACATAATTTGTTGGGCAAAGAGTTTGTGTTGAGGACAGATCATGGTTCCTTGAGGTGGTTGCATAATTTCCAGAGGCTGGAGGGGCAGCTGGCCACGTGGCTGGTCAGAATACCTCCTGCTAGCTCAGATGCAGCCAAACAGGTGCAGGTAGTGCTCCCCAAGTCTTTGATCCTGCAGTCTTGGAACAGCTGTAACCGCAGGTCATCTGGGCATAAACAAAAAATGCAGGCTAAGGTGAAAGATTGATTTTATTGGCCATGGTAGGATGTGGATCCTGATGAGGAGTGAGTCGCTGTTGTAGAGAGTGCATAGATTGTGGGTCCTGAAAATCCGTGGGGCCCCAGCCTCATGCCCCCCTTCATTTTACATCAGCTTCCAGGCCCTTTGAGCGGGTGGCATTGGAGGTTTTGCTTTTGGTAGAAACAACAAGTAGGAACAAGTATAACTTTGTCATTGGGGACTATTTTTCTAAACGGACTGAGGCATTCCCCATTCCCAAGCAGGAAGCACAGACAGACTGTGGCTAGGGTGTTAGTAGAGGGTTGGATTTGTCGACTCGAGGCCCCTTGCACTGTTCATAGCGACCAAGCGAGAAATTTTGAGTCCAGGCTGTTTAAAAAATTTGTCAGCTGTTCAACATTCAAAAGACTCGTACATCAACATACCATCCATCGGATGGGATTGTTGAAAGGTTTAACCGTACCCTTCTTTCTACGCACTCCTGGCTTATGTAATGCTGGTTTACTGAAGTAGCGTCCATTCCATCACTGGGTTCACACCCTTTAAAGTTGTGTTTGGTCAGGAAATGGTGCTTCCAGTGGACATCATGTTGGATGTGGAAGAAGGAGAGCGGTTTTCAGCAGTGACAGATTATGTGTCTCGACCGAAGGACACTTTGTCAACAGTAATGGGGGCAGTAAAGAGGCATCAAAGCATCGGGGTAGCAGAAAGAAGCATTTAAAGGGGACATATTATGGCATTTAATGCATATTTTAAAGAGGCCTTGAATGTCTTAAAAACAATCTAAAGCTTGTTTTTTCTACATAAATCAGAAATTCAGTCTCTGGGCCATGTTTTTATTTTTTCCGCTTCTAAAGCCTTTTTCTGTGCTTCATTTTCAGGGCGGGGGGGGGGCTATGATAATGAGGCTCTGTGCTGATTGGCTGCTTGAATGACGTGTAGCAGGGGAGGAAACAAAGCGTCGCTCCGGGCAGAAGAGCAGTGGCTGCGTAGCAAAGCGTGTCCACGGTTCTGCGTTAAATCGACACGTACCATACGCCGTAGGCTCTGCGTAACGCGGAACCATAAATCAGCCTTTAGTCACCTCGTCTTCAAACAGGAAGATTGAATTTAATTCTAAACAGGTACACCACGGTTATTTACTCCAATTCCTCATCATTTCACTTCTTATGTTACAAGACAAATGAATCATGTTAACTGTAAAGAAATCACAACACTGAATTTTCACAAATGGCAACTTTATTGTTAAAATATATAAATAAAATGTATGCACTATTGCTGGCTCAAGGAAGGACCGCGCGTCTTCTGAATGTGAACAGCTCCAGGTGCTTGAAAGATCTGAAACCACAGAAGAAAAATGTATTACGGTACTAATAGAGCCGCCGGCTCCCCTGGAGCCCCGGGTTCGGAGCTCCGAACCCGGGGCTCCTCGACGGTCCGGTCCGTGAGCAGCTCCGGTGCTCCGGAGCTAAGCTAAATACTTAGCCCATGCAAAGATCATACAAATATAAATAACATAAAAAAAAAGGAACTTACCGCTGACTCGTGTGCAGTTGCCGGGTCCGTGCTGTGGGAACTGATCCTTTTATGAGGGTAAATGTCGATGCAAAATCTCATTTCTACTCTCCCTCGCTGTTCAAACAGCCACCGCTTCTAAACAATGGCGGACGCTCGAGCCGGCGGAGAGAGCTGGTTGTGGGCGTGGTTTCAGCAGCGGAGGCCGAACCTCTGCGCCTCGGGTGACGTCACCCTAGGCGCAGATTCTAATCGGCTCAAAAAAAATCACGTGACACTGGGGGATTCTGTAAGGCGGGGGTCAGAGACCTTGCAGAAATTCATGGGATTTTGTCTCCCCTCTACTGGCAGGGTGAGGGGAGACCAATTTATATTCATGGGTTTCAGTCACGTGACATTTTTTGTTGTCAGCGCCATCTTGAGGACCGACCGAGGACCTTTCCGTCGCGCAGCCAATATGACGTCTCACCTAATAACTCACTTAACTCCCGAAGAACAGCAACGGTATCTACAGAAAATTGACACTTTAGGTTTCGATCCGTATATAATAGCTAATCAATTACTGACTCCACTCCAGTCTGCCAAAAACCTGCCAGATTTGTCGTTTGCGGACATATCTACCTGGTCCACAATCCTTCTCCATACACCGGCCAAGCTCTCAAAGCTTTTAAAGTACCAAAGCTTACCGCTACTTCACATCAGGATGGGTTAAAGATGCCAAACTTCATCATGTGGAGGCCAAAAAAATGTTCGTGGTAACAGGAAAGGTAACTGACAGTCTGGTGATGAAGAGCATCAGCATTGAATTGCCTGCACAGGATACGTTTATGTAATGAAAAGTAAGAAGGCAGTTCACTTTTTCAGTAACGTTACTACTCTAGAAAGTAAAAGCATATCATCATGTCACCATAAAACTTTATTAAAACATAAAATATAAAATATGATTTATTATATTATTAATGCAAATGTTCATCTTGCGCTCCCGATCTCCTGCGCGGTGCGTCCCGTGACGTCTCCATCACCAAGCGGCTCTCCCAAATCCAACTCAGCCTGGATCTCGTGTCCTCTGCTTTTTCCCCACATCTCAGTAATGATCTGACATGCTGACATGCTGGCTGCATTTAACACCACGAACACGCCGCTCATTCCACGCTATTAATTGTTTCCCCCCCCCCCACTTACAGGACCTTTTCTCTCCCTCCCGTCCGATGTTCTGGGACCTATATAATAATAGGATATTATTTATTTCTGCCACTTTATTGTGGTTTTTGTGGTGAAATGAGGAGGAATCATAGATAACTTCTCATTTCAACTAACTGGATCAGCCGTTCCTCATCATGACTGTTTCCTACAGCGCTTTCAACCGGCTTTTAACACGAGTGAAAGGAAGAAAATAAAAGAACATTTAAATATCACAATATCCCACGGCCCACTTAAAGCACTGATAAAAGGTCAATCCCGTTTTTTTAGACTTATTATTGTCGCATCCCACGGCACAACAGATAGACGGCATGCTGAAAGTCGGTCCTAAAGATGGCGCTGCGAGTACTGTGTGACGTCACATGAAATCCATGAATATGTTAAACCAAGAAAAAACATGTTTTTCATAATATGTCCCCTTTAATGAGAGGGCTCAGTGTCAATATTACACTGAAGGGGAACATCTCTTGGTCCGTTCTAAGGCCCAACGTAGGGGTTTCTGTCCTAAGTTACAGAGAAGATTTAGAGGTCCTTAACAGGTGGTGGAGAGGAAGTTTTGGTTTGGATGTTTCAGATACACCAGCGGGAAATCCTGTTAAGGGGCTAAGGGATGCACAGTTGATGGGAAGTTCAGTGCTGCCCTCTGCTTGCCCTAGCTGCATGCGGGCAGCTGGGGTCGTGTGGTGTGAAGTGTTTGCCTTTTGGCTCCTCCCATACTTCCCGTGCATAAAACACAAGTGTGGGGGTCATCCTGGATCGGACAATTAAGCTGACTCCCCCCTACAGGTCTGAAACTGGTTGCCTAGATGTATTCTGAATAAAGGTTGTTACTTCTACTCATGCTCACTTTGTCCTCCCTATTTCTACCTGAAGGAACCCTGGCAAAACAGTATTATTCACACGTGTATCGCTGTGCGTTAGATCAGATTTATTTCCAATAACAAATCTGAAATAGTGCTGTCTTTTATGTTAAAGAAATAAGTACATGAATTAAAAAGACATTTAAAACAGATTGCAACTTTACAAAACTCCCGAAAGAATAGGAAACAACCTAACTATATGTGATCTGCAATCATTTTATTTCAGTGTCTGATGTTTTGGCACCAGGTGTTATCTCAGCCTGTGATGCAGGTGGCATTCTGGTCCACGCCAGCTCCACGACACTCCACAGACAGCTTCAGCTGCACATTTAGGGCACATTTGTGAGATGTGATGTCACCAGTGTGGGACACGCCCACTAATGAGTAAACTGCTGTTAGACCTGAATAGTGACCGAGCCATCCGCCACTGGGAAACTAGTTATAAAACCTGTTATAATAATTGCCTCCCACCGTGTGACCCATCCCCGATCTGTATCACCTTGCTTCTGTTTTTCTATTTCTACCGTATACCTAGAGCAAAACAGTATGTGGCAGAACCAGAACATTTTTTTGAGCAGCTCATCTGTATCTCTGAAATCCTCTGCAAACATTTTCACACAAACAAATCGCTTCTTTTAATATCACATTGCAAAGTGGACGTTACAGTACAAATCAAAGAAAGTGAACAAAGTTATAGAAACCCCCCAAAAAGTGGAAACAATATACAATATAAACAAAAAATCCATAAAAAAATAAAAATGAAGTGGTTCTTATAACTTATAACTTTTTATTTCCTTGCAGATGGGATGAACCATATATACCGTATTTTCTGGACTATAAGCCGCTACTTTTTTCATAGGTTTTCAACCACGAGGCTTATACAAAGGTGCGGCTATTCTGCAGATTTTTCTTCCACCGCTCAGGCTGCTCTAACCGGAATTACAATCAAAACTAAGAAAAAATAAATGCAAAGAAGAATACGCTACTTCTTCTTTAGCAGATAGAAGTAGGTAGAAGCAAAGTTGCAAAGTTGCTGCCGTGTTAAAAGACACTGTTAGGAAAGGATCTATTTAGGTACAAACATGTACATCATTTACAGTTCAAAATCCTTCTGTACATGTAGTAAATAGAGCGGATGCGGCTTGTATGCAGGTGTGGCTTGTATATCTTTTTTTTATTATTTTTTTAAAAATAGAGCGGATGCGGCTTATATGCAGGTGCAGCTTATAGTCCAGAAATGCGGTTTATATATTTGTTTTCAGTCATTTAATTTGTGTATTAAAAAACACATTTTGCATTTTAGGCCAACAAATGTCTTCGTAGTGGTTAAAGTTGATTAATGTCCAACTCGGAGGTCTCCATCTCTATCTGTCCCCAACCCTGGCATGCGCCAAAGTGTCCTTACTGCCTCAGCTGCTAATAATGTGTTTCAGGCATAAAGTGCAATGAGGATGTAAATAAACCTCTGAAATGACTTTGACAAAGAAACACATATCTTGGGTTTTATATTGTCTCCCAAGATACAAGTCAGAGTAAATATAAGAATCATATATTTTTTTTTTCATTTTCTATATTGTTCCAACTTTTTCTTATTTGGAGTTTTAGATTAGTTTTGAGAGTACTCAGTTTTAACATCATGAAAACATCCTCACTGAGGAAAATTGTTTCAGTATGAAGAGAAGATTAATCGTCCGCAAGAAAACAACACAGCACAACTTCAAACTGATATTCATCGCACCATTGATATCGTACTTTGATGTAGTAATTTTAAAGTGATGTCGGAGCAACAAACCAGGACGTTTCCTCACCGTCTTCACACACAGCAGCAATAGTTTGTTCTGTCAGCAGTGGCAGCACCCGGGTTTGGGAGTACACTCGGGATTGCAACAAGGTGCAAGGTTCGGGTCTGTCCCTTTTTCCAACTGGCTCTGTCCAAACACCATGGAGGCTTCAAACTGTGCCTTGACTTTCATGATCCGCTCCAACACGGTTTGGATGTCGGGTCTCTCCTCCAGCGGGAGAGGGTAGTGCTCTGAGGGGTCGGCCTCCAGGTCAAAAATAAGAGGGGGGTCATGGGCTTTGAGAACTGCATACACCGGGCAGTCCTGGTCTGGGGTAGTACCGCTGTGGGATGCACCTGATGCAAAAAGATGAACGATATTACGGTAACTCAGTTCTGTCTTCATGACTGATTTGCACTTATTGTTTTGATTGAGAGCAGCCTGCTACCTCGTGTGTAAAAGTGAGCCTTGTACTTCCCCAACCTGAGCGCAAACAGGCCGTGCGCTTCATTGGGGTCTATCGGGTAGAACATCATTGCCTCCCTTTTGCTCTGCAAAACAAAGATCAAAGATACATAAGTCGGCTGTTTTTTCAAATATTTCAGTATTTAAAGAACACAAGTCAAAATTCTGGTACATTTCCTCGGCTGAGAAGGACGTCTGTCATATCAAAGCCATCCAGCATCACAGGGGGTAGTGGGGCTCCTGCCAGGGCTGCGATGGTTGGGAGGATATCCAGAGTGCTGGCCATCTCATGAGTCACACCTTTAAAGATTCAATAAGGTAAAGGTCACAACAGCTTGCTGACATGACCACAAGGGATGAAGAAAATGTGTGAACACTTTATGGCATTCTTTTGAATATGGTCAGCAGTAAAGTTCATTCAGTGGGAATGAAAAAAGTAAAGACACCATCCTTTTCTGTATTAACTATCTGTTCCAGTGACTCTCTTCACATTCATAATAGTTTAATTAAGATTCCTAGTGTCCTTACCTGGCCTGATGGTCCCTGCCCAGTGTGCAATGGCTGGTTCTCTCATGCCTCCTTCATATGTGGTACCTTTGCCACATTTCAGCGGGCCAGAATTGCCGCCACGTGACATGCGCATCAGTTCAGGGCTGAACAAATAAAAGCAACCATTTAACAAAACAATCTAGTTGGCTCCTGTCATATTTGGAAACTGGCACTTTTTTGCCTCTTTAGCTATTGATCAAAACATATTAAAGTCATAGTCATATAATGCACATGGACTTGACATATGAAGCCGCAATTTGATGATTGCAAGAGTAAATTAGGCATCCCATCTCTTTGAGGGGTGCAGCCTAATTTTCATCAAAGAAAGGACTTTGCCAGGTTTTTACTGCAGCTGTCTTTGGATGCATTTTCTTCTTTCTCTATTTATTTAGGCATCAACAGTCGTGCAAAACAAAATCCAATAGACTCAATCTCTGTCTATAGTTTGTAATATGTTTTAGGCCATTGTCCATCTATGTTGTTCAAAATTCACCAATCAACTTCACCTTGTGATTTCCATTTCTTTTTAATACTACAAGCAAACAAGTGGAAAATAAAGATTAGACCTGAAACCAACCCATTGTCAGATGTGAAGAGGACAAGTGTGTTGTTAATCACTCCGGTCTTTTCCAGAGTTATCATCAGGTTTCCTATTGTGCTGTCCAACTCCAAGAGAGCATCTCCAAATGGACCCCTCAAAGAGCGACCTGCTGCCTCTTTGCCCGCATACTGTGGGTAGTGAGTGTGCTGTGACAGGACATGAAAGAGAGGGCAGTTATTTGTATACACTATAATCTCTTCACAAGTCACGTAAATGTACTTTGCATTTTTAAATACATCTATTCCTCTCTAGAGGTTAATAACAAGTAGTTACTGATACGTTTTCTCTCCCAGATTGATCAAGCAGCTTACATGTGATGGGTAATAAAGGAAAAACGGCTGTTTGTTCTTCGCGGCTGTGTTTATGAAATTGGTTGCAAAGTCCCTGTAAGCTCCTTCCAGATTGAGGAAGTCGGCTGGTTGCTGCTTGATGTTTTCGTTGTGCATTAGTGGGACGGTTACAGTACCAACGTCACATGTTCCAAAACACTTGACATCTGGAGGGAAACAAGTCAGGTTGTGGCAGGGGCCCTGTGGAGGAAACGGTGAAGTCAGACAACCAAACATAGACGGACAGGTTGTTCCTGTTTCGTTTTTCTTTTTTAACAGAGCAACATTAACATTTTCCACCACTTCAGACACACACTGACCATGTCATGAGAGTATGGGATCCCCAGGTACTGGTCAAATCCCTGTCTGGTTGGAAGAAACGTCCCATTGGCTCCCAATCCCAGGTGCCACTTGCCCATAGCGGCGGTGGCATAGCCCACTGGTTTCAGCACCTCGGCGATGGTGGTCTCATTCAGAGGGAGACCACCTCTGGACCCCGGGTACAACACACCTGGGTAGATACCTGAGCGAGTCTGATAGCGACCTGTGAGCAACGACGCCCTGAGAAACATGAACACAACCGAGGCAGAAATAAATACTTTTTGAATCAACTCAAGCTTCGTCTTGAACTTACTTCAATAGCGGGACAGCACTTACATACAAGGCTTTCAAGTTTTGAAGTTTGCTTGGAGTGAGATATTTATTTTTTTGGGGGGGGGTGTCTCCCTCTCAGTGTGCTATGGACCGGGCCTCTTCAGAAAGAACAAATTTCACTATATAATACACTGTTTTTTTTTCTATAGCAAAGGAAAACACTGTAGTGGCCATTGTCTCTTCACAATATTCATGCTATATTAAATAACATGTCTCCTTGATGTATAATAATAGCAAAAAATAAAAATAATAACAAAACCAAACAGGCCCTTTGAACAACAGTGGTTTTCTTCTGCTCTAAACAAACAACGCTGCATACTTCTACCCTAATGAGTATGCAAAAACAGTATGTGAGATTTTTTAGTGCGTCCGAAACATAGTACGCTTTCAAACGAACCAATCACAGCCCTCTCGGTCTGCGTGTGGTCTGCGTCTCCTCGACGCGTAGTTACAATTTTCGGGAGGTGCACGTCAGAGACGGCGCAGGTGACGGCGTGTCCTCTGCGTCGATCCAAACCACACGCCGTAGACACGGCGCCATTTTGACGCAGAAGCATAATTCAGCCTTTAAGCGGGCAGCATATCAAGCCAATATCTGGTGCAAGGCCTTAGAACCGGACCCTCAGCTGCCAAGTCCTTCTGATTGGGGCTGGGTGAAAGAAGGAGTGGGGTGGCAGCCACTGTGGACCACCCTGCCAGAAGCTTCACAGAGCTGCTATGAACTTATTCATTGTGGCTGCAAGAAAGGGTGTACTACACGCTGCAGCTGTAAAAAGGCTGCCCTCAAGTGTACCGCCCTTTGCTTATGCTCAGGAGACTGTTAATGTCGCTGTGGTGGGTTAAGAGATGGCAAGATGACAATACAAGAATTCAAAAAAGAAATTTCTAAAAAAAAAAAAAAAGAATTCATAAACACTTAATTTCATTTTTGGGTTTGTCTATTGGTGTTTTCCCAATGTGTTAATACTCTAAAATAAATATTCCTATTCTGCTGTGGAAATGTCGGTCTATTTGCACATATCTAACAATTTTAACATCATCTAACAATTTTAACATCATGCATGTGATACACAACTCTCCTTTTTGATCTAAACTGCACAGAACAATCTTTTAAAAAACGGATATATGACCATCCTAAATGTGTTCCTCTGATAAGTTCCAGATGTCCCTCCTGAAGTGCTTCCACTTCAGAAAAGAAACTTCATGGTGTCTAGAAACTGTGTACAAAGTTTCATGCTTCTATCATAAAATGCACAATACCTATAATATGTGTGTGTGTGTGTGTGTGTGTGTGTGTGTGTGTGCGTGTGCGTGTGTGTGTGCGTGTGCGTGTGTGTGTGCGTGTGTGTGTGTTTAAGAATGATGTGTGTTGTAATTTACATTTACATTTACACGCATTCATGGAACGTCTGAAGCTTAAACTCAGACCTTACCTGGCAACAAATAATTCTATTTTCTGATTGGCTGAGAAGTTCTATATTCTGATTGGCTGGTGATTTGGTAAATCCAGACTCTCTGAGCTGAGAGTTGAGCGCACAGTCGCGGAAGTCCTACCTTTGACTCGTTTGACTCTGTTGGAATTTCTGTGCGGGGTGAGATTGTGTGAATTTGTTGACATGCGTAACTTGAGAGCCCTGGTTATGCATGTGTTACCTGGACGGGCTGCAGACCGGACTGGTGCAGTAGAAGTCTGTGAAGCGGAGCCCCCCCGCAGCCAGCCGGTCCAGGTTAGGAGTCAGGGAACTGGGATGGCCGTAACAGCCCAAGTCACCAAAACCCAAATCGTCTGCGAAGAGAAGGACGAAATTCGGCTGCAAAGCCGAGCAGGAATACAAGAGACAAATAATCACATAGGCAGGGCGGATGTTGTCCATCGTGTTCCGTTTTATCATGTCAGAAGCAAAGACGATAAAACACAAGAGCCACCGTCAGATCCACGGATTGAAACAGTGATGCATTTAGGGTTGTCGGAAAATCCAGTTAGGTAGTCGAAATCCTATAATTTATATTGTCAAACGTGGAAACAAAACAAAACAAAAACAGGTGAATGCTTAAAGGTCTTAATTAACTGTCATAACAGATTCATTATATTGCTCTAAATTAATTGTGTCTTACGTTTTTGGTTGAACAACAATAACAAAAGAAAGACTCATTTTTATTGTTCGAGTTGACTTTTGGAGAAAACAAGTTTGTGGGATGACACCTTTGAAAAATTGTCTGAATCTAAAAAAACACAAAAATGGGTTATTGATTTACTGAAAAAAAAAAAAACACACCCTTCATGTTTTTTTTTTCTTTGTTATGTAGCAGCCCTTATACCCAGGCGCCGCGAATGCAGCAACGGAGTCATGTGCTTTTGCACATGAGCTGTTTGACGACGCGCTCAATCAGGAAATGTAGTTTTCTTTTCATCGTATTGGACTCGGTTGGACTACATCAGTGGTTCGACTCTGAGCTGGAGCCCCGCAGAAACAACAACAATAATTATAATTATTTTTATTATGTATTAAAAAAAAAAAAAACGAGTACTGGTGCGTGCTGGTGCCGTGAACATATTTAATATTTTTTCGAACATAATATTTTTCACTTCGTTCGTTGCATAATTGCAAAATCTTTCTTATAAACCAAAGGTGGCCACACGGAAACAATTTGGGAATCACTGGACTAGATAATGCAATTAGTAAATGTCCCTTTTGTCAAACATTAATAAAGTATGATTTAAATTGAAATAAATTGAGTTTAAATAATGGCCATGACTATAATAGCCTTGGTGATGTGGCTGCACAAATATTTATCGACTAGTTTAAATATTTAAAAATGTAATTCATTTTTGTTAAAAAAAATTTATTGATGAATATGACTTTGCTTTCTGGAAGATTTGTTGAAAGAGGTTTATTATTATTGTTTGTCTTTGTCAAGTTAATTTTAAATTAAATTTTGATTTCAATCTTATTCAACTGTAATTTGCTATTTTTTCACTTTGATTTCGTGTTTCACTTCATTTGTGCCACAGTTTTAATATCACTTTTATTATTGGCTTTTTATGTTCATTTTTCTTTTATGTCTTAGTTATCAACTTACGTACTTTAAAAACCTTTACTTGAAAGGCATTCAAATGAACTCTTGTTTCATATAAGTAGACCAAAGACGGACAGAGTAAACAGACAAGCTGGTGATCAAAAATGACTTATTCAGAATGAATTAAACACTGACGAGCTGAGCGCTAAAACAGACAGGAGAATTACGGCTGTGCAGAACACATTTCTGTGCAGCTTGAGTCCAATTCTGAAAGCTGTTTTCTCCTCAGGGTGTATTTATGAACACTGTAGTTGCAAACATATTTTTCATATTTCTGTATCTTTGCCAAGGCAGTAAATATTATTTCCATCCATCCATCACTTATATACAGGTCCTTTGCGTCATCAAGAGAAATGATAACAAGGCTTCAGTGCTCACAAACAAGTGTTTACTACATATTTATTACCATGACAACCCTGCTTTGACAATGCTTGGATAAGCTGTGATTGCACAAAGTATGTCCATCCATCCACCCATTTTCTATAGCCGCTTAACCGTGTACGGGGTCAGTGGGGTCTGCTGGAGCCTATCCCAGCTCATAACAGGCAACAGGCAGGAGCGCACCCTGGACAGGTTTCTAGTAAATGCAATATGGATGATTTGCAAATATACTGAGACCCACAATTAACTGAAAATTGTGTTTACAACCTGTCAACGTTGTAAAAAGTTTTCCTGAGTCCATGCCATGATTTGTAATGACCGACTTTGTCTGTTTTAAAAGCAGTGCCTCAGGAGAGCTCAAATATCGCAGCTGGTCAAATCAATTTTCTGCCCTTATTTTTAAGATTGTCATTTCTTCAGATTCAGAATACATCATATTGTTTTTATCTCTAATGCAATCACTGATGTGAGCATTTTTGAAGTTCTGTATTATGACCAATTCAGTGTTTTATACTTTCATTTTATCCTATTTTTTATTTAATCTTCTATTTAATCTTTTCCTCATTTTCCTCATGATAAATGATGTCCTGTGAAGTCAGTAATACATTGGGAGAATTTTCCAATAAAATGTATACCGTATGTGTAGATGGCAAAATCCCCAGTTTGTTTGTTTTTCATTAACACATAGAGATCCTTATTCTGAAACCAGTTAAAGGAAAGTGGAATCGAGTTATCAATCACTGAATTCCTTATTTCTACACCACATATCTCTGAAAATAAGGTTCAAGAGATTGATTCCCATAAAAGCCCCATGACTAAATGTTCCCCACCTTAGCAGGACAGAGCTGTCAGCAATGTCGTGAGCTGTTTTCATCCTGCTCATCGGATGTTTTGTTCTACCTCGTGATGAAAGTTGCTGGTTTTAGGGCCTGTGGCTGTGTTTCCGTCCTCTGTGGCAACCTTGGTTTCTGTCGCTGATTAGATCTGACACATGGTCAATTGCACAAACAAGAGGAGAAATAAATCACTGGCGCAGTACTGCAGAAGCCTCTAGTATGAGTAGAAAGGGACATCACAAATGGTTTTGTGATGCAGAGCGAATACCGGGTCTATTTATTTATCTATTGACAGAGCCATGCTTCAGTGAGGGTGACAAGGAAGGAAAAAGAGGCCCTACCTGCATCTAAATGAGCTTACATTATGTGAGAGCAGGAGTGAGAGATGATCGTTTGTGAGTGTGTATGTGTTGACCAAGAGTTACTCATGTTGCGGACACCTCTGTCTGGTTACATGCCATTAAAAAGACATATCATCCGTTTAACGCTGAATATTAGACTCTAAGGTGAACGCTTGTTTTAACCTCAGGTTTGGGTTTGGGTTGGGCAAGTAGTACTGCAGATGTGGTGTTGAAGTTTAATGACTTCTCCAGGAAATGACTGTAAGTCAATGTCCTCTGAAGTCACAGATACATAACTGTGTGTGTATGTGTGTGTTTACATATCCCTATTAGTTGGCTCTCATGCAGTCCAGAGCTGCTGTTAGCCTCGGGGAAATAGATGCTTTTGATTTATCATTCACTTTCACATCTCTCTACAGTAATGACCTACATTCTGCAACCACCGTGTGTGTGTGTGTGTGTGTGTATGTATCTGGGTGTGTGTGTGTGTGTGGGTGTCAGTGAGAGATGGAGAGAAGTTGGGAGGGAGCGAGAGGAAAAGGAGAAAGCAGAAAAAAAGGATCTATAAAACCAAACGCTTTGCAACTAGCAATGCAACATGATCTCCTTTATTTTCTAATTGTCTGCTTTTTTACTTTAATAAGTTGTGTCTTTTTAAAATGCTTTTCATTAGGTGTTTAGTTAATATTTAACTAATTCAAGTACAGTCAAGTGCATGAACTTAGGCACAATATGCACACATAACAGATAAGACAAGGTTTTTTTTTTTGGGGGGGGGGGCTGCTGCATGAACAACAAAGGAAAAAACGACACAGTCAGGAGTTCCCTTCATGTAATCCTCTATCAGACAGATCCTTGGAAACATCTCTACAGGGAATCATGGTGGCTCTACGACGCTCGAGGGGAGGCGCAGCACACCTGCGTTTCCACACTGAGTGTCTCATTTGAAATCTGGCACCGCTTTTCAAGACACTTTTTTTTTTCTCAGTCCAGCTAAATGTTAACCCAGTCATTAGTCCACCGCCCGGCCTGTGCTGGAACACACAGAGGCAGCCGCCATTAGGAGCAAATAATGGATAATGATTGTTAAGGTTTTTCAGCCACTAATGACTCGTGAGGGTGATTTTCCATAATGGTTTTGCATGTGTCTTGAAGAGGAACGAGGTGAGCCGCCGTGGATAAATAATGGTGTGGGTGCTCCACGGCCTCTCCTGCCCTGTGATTCAGTAAAAGATGACTGCGCTGATATTTTATCACCAGTAAGTGAGAACTGTTGTCGGTGACAAACACATGGCAGAACAAGTAGTTTGAAGCAGCTGGGGCTTAAAAAGGGCCCTCATTCCTGTCTATGTGTGAGTGAGTGGGTGTAAATCTTTCCTTCTCTGTGTCCCCACATCAGCTAGCTGTGTGACACTTCTTTCAGGAAGACATTCTTGCATTTGTTTACTATTCAAATGTAGGTATTTTTATATGAGAGGAGTTGTCCAGTAGGGATGGGCGGTATGTTTTAAAAAATGTATCACGATAATTTCTGGCATTTATCCCGATAATGATAAAAATGACGATAAAAAAAATACCAATTCAACTCCATCTTTGTAACTATAAATCTATCTCGCTCTCAGATCCACCATGTTTGTTACACAAAAACATCATCAACGGGAATTTATCCTTTTTTCTTTCTTTCTTTATTTCTGGCTCATTTCTTTCTTTCTTTCTTTCTTTCTTTCTTTCTTTCTTTCTTTCTTTCTTTCTTTCTTTCTTTCTTTCTTTCTTTCTTTCTTTCTTTCTTTCTTTCTTTCTTTCTTTCTTTCTTTCTTTCTTTCTGGCTCATTTCCTTCCTTCCTTCCTTCCTTTTTCCCTTTTTTCCTTCTTTCCTCCTGCTCTCTCCTTCCTTCTTCCCTTCCTCTTTTCTCCCTTCCTTCCTCCTTTCCTTGTTTTCTCCCTTCCTTCTCTCCTTCCTTCCTTCCTTCTCTCCTTCCTTCCTTCCTTCCTTCCTTCCTTCCTTCCTTCCTCCTGCTCTCTCCTTCCTTCTTCCCTTCCTCCTTCCTTCCTTCCTTCCTTCCTTCCTTCCTTCCTTCCTTCCTTCCTTCCTTCCTTCCTTCCTTCCTTCCTTCCTTCCTTCCTTCCTTCCTTCCTTCCTTCCTTCCTTCCTTCCTTCCTTCCTCCTGCTCTCTCCTTCCTTCTTCCCTTCCTCTTTTCTCCCTTCCTTCCTTCCTTCCTTCCTTCCTTCCTTCCTTCCTTCCTTCCTTCCTTCCTTCCTTCCTTCCTTCCTTCCTTCCTTCCTTCCTTCCTTCCTTCCTTCCTTCCTTCCTTCCTTCCTTCCTCCCTTCCTTCCTTCCTTCCTCCTGCTCTCTCCTTCCTTCTTCCCTTCCTCTTTTCTCCCTTCCTTCCTTCCTTCCTTCCTTCCTTCCTTCCTTCCTTCCTTCCTTCCTTCCTTCCTTCCTTCCTTCCTTCCTTCCTTCCTTCCTTCCTTCCTTCCTTCCTCCTGCTCTCTCCTTCCTTCTTCCCTTCCTCTTTTCTCCCTTCCTTCCTTCCTTCCTTCCTTCCTTCCTTCCTTCCTTCCTTCTTTCCTTCCTTCCTTCCTTCCTTCCTTCCTTCCTTCCTTCCTTCCTTCCTTCCTTCCTTCCTTCCTTCCTTCCTTCCTTCCTTCCTTCCTTAAATCATCTTTACACAAAACCGTCATCAACGGGAATTTATCATTTTTACCGCGAGATGACAAATTCTTATGGTGGGGAATTTTTTAGACGGTTTATCGTGAACGGTAAAATATCGCCCATTCCTATTGTCCAGACACAAAAGCTCATCTGAAGCATTATTCCATGAAAGGGTTTGTGTCTGGGTTTTTTGAGTGATGAACTTCTGATTTGCAATCCAGCAGATGTCGCTGTGGGTTCAAATAAATCTGCAGAACTGATGGGGGAAATCAGCACCACAATCCATTATCGTCCCTCAGGACAAGAACGAGGAGAGAGCACCTCAGCTGCAGAGAACGTCTCCATCACCCCCTAAGCTCACATCCCCTCCTCCTCTTCTCATAGCACACAGTCCACCGCACACATGGTATTATGTGCATGAAGAGTCAAATGCAAATTTGCAACAACAAATTATTGTGAAAAACACTCATCTACTTTTCTCTCTTTTCCACATAATATTAACAGTCTGAAACTGTGAGTTAAACTGACCAGTACTGCAGCAGTGTCTGTGGAAAGGTGCAGGAGAGCTATTTAGCACCAGTGGGCGCCATCGGCTCACTGTTCTGCTTGTTTCCTTCAACCTGGTGATCCTGACTGTGTCTGAGAGAGGAAAAAGAAGATTTCAGCCCTTAGTTCCACAGACAATCTCCGTTAAATCTGATCTCCCTGGCAATGCTAAACAACTTACGGAGCTGTAATTGGGCCGCAGGGAGATGTTTTGTTTCCGTAGCGTGTGTTACTGTATATTGCATTTTAGCTGGATGACATTACAGTAAAGCTGCTCTCTCATGTGTGAAAGTAATTTATTCACACCAGCTTCAACAGCTCAGCCTCCTCCTGAAAACTCATCTGAAGCACTTTCACTGCATCAATCGGGCTGTTTAGATAGATAGAGAAAGGCATATTGCAAATAGCGCCAAAACTTATTGAGATAATTTAGTTTTTATTATAGATACAACTGACAGTCTGTGCTTCATTATGTTGAATAATCGGTCTTATAAATGTTGTCTGCATCATATTAGAGCATCATAAATGATTCATTATACCTTTAATGGCAAGATTACATTCAATAAGTAATCTATGAGTGCAAGACAGTTTGGTGAGTTCATTTTCTAGCAATCGACTGCATGAATTGGGATCAACCAGTGCTTTCAGTGATTAAAAAAAAAAAGAAGAAAGCCATTGTTATTCTGGCGTGTGAGCTGTGGGAGCGGTGATAGAAAACATCCTGGCAAACAAACAGAGGTTCATTGGCACAATGGAGGATGGATCAGAGCAAAGAATTATGCAATGAAATCTAACAGGCCTCCATGGAGCAACGTGAGCTGAAGAACTCATAAATGTTTGAGGACCTGGCGGGATGATATGCGCTTTTGTCGACGTTCTCAGCTCACACACCAAAGCTCTCATTGTACTTAGTGTACAACAAATGTTCTCTTCATATCACCTGTGTACACAAATACAGGAAGATATAAGAGTCAAAATGGAGGTCACGGTCATTTTGTCTTTTTCTCCACCACGACCACACATGCAGGCACACGGACAATCAGACACAAACAGCAGCTGCAATGCCTATATTTTGCTTGTTTTTGTTAAGCCCCCGTTTTCCCATGATACACTGCTGGTGGTAATCATGACCTGCCCTTGGAACCATTTTCTCCACAACTGCCCAGTAATGTTATAAAGAAAGGCAGTCTGATTAGTCTTCATGCCTGCTGCTGTTGTACAACTTTCCCTCCAGCCGAAACCTGCCTGCCATGGTGCAAAGCTGTTTGCACAAGTGATTCCTCCTTTTATATGCCGAGTCCTTCATCACCTCTGCTCTTGTCATGCAGACAGACTTGAGAAATACATATACATGACTCAAAAGGAGCAGGCCTTGGTAGTACACAGTTTTTTGCTGCATTTGTTTGGAATATGAGCTACTCTACACGTATACAGTTAGTGCTAAGCTTAACAAATGATTAAAGTTAGTATTACATAACTCCCTCTCTTTTAATTTTTTTTTTTACACAAAAATGTTGCACTTTTTTCATCAGCAGATGTTCCTGTCACCTTGAGATGTGCTTCGGCACAGTCCGTCCCACGGGACAGAAAACACTCTGCTTTGAGCGTAAGCAACCCTGTTGTGATGTATTATCATCTCCCGAGAGTATATCGCCTCGTTTTAAAAGTAAATGCTCATTTATTTTGATTCTCCTCACTAACACTGAACACTTTTTTGTATTTTTTATAACTTTAGACTACAATTTCCTAGCATTTTTAAAACTATTCACATGTACTGTCACTTGGAGCATTCTGAAGATGTAAAAATAATTAATGCAAACTGAATATAATCAGCTATAAAAGATGTAGACCAAAACTGTTAGAAGTTTTGTTAACAGCAACATTTCCCAAGTTTTTCAAGGTTACGGTATGAAATACAGGCACAGCAAAACTACAAACCTGAAGAGCTGATTTAAAACCGGAGGATTATCTTGATCTGCTGTCAGCAGAAGTGGCTCCCTCTGCAGCTCAGTCTGAGTATAGGGAGATCTGATAGTGTTAATAGTATGCAATATACCCAAGATTTCACGTTTGGTCTCTTTATCTTAATTTTATTTGTCGATACAATCTATTCTGGCCTTTCAGGCCTTTGACACACTCCCAAAACAGTTGATTATAGGAGATGATTGCAATCACAAAGTGGCGTCAATGTTAATTTTTGTCAGCAAATGAGACAGCATATCATTTAAGTGATTATGTTTGTTATGAGCCACAAGTCCAGGTTCTGCCATGGTATGGGGTTGTATAAGTGCTGCTGGCAAAGATCATATTTACACTTCTGTGATGGTATAATTATTGCAGAAACATAATAAATGTTAGAGCAACATATGCTGCCTTCAAGACTACATCTTTCTCCAGGGACATTAATGCATTTGTCAATAAAAACAATGCAAAAGCATATTGTGCAGACATTACTGAGACCTGGGTGAAGATGAAGACGGTGCCGATGCTGGACCAGCCTTTCGGCAGTTAAGCATTATTTATCCTCCATGAGGTCAAAGACAAGACAGTGTTACGCGATAATTGTTTTTTATGGTCAGTCTTTGGGAAATTACAACATTTTGGAAAACTTGGCAGAGAGATGAAGTAAAGGTGAGTGGAAGAATGTCATTACATTTTGTTGCGAATATATAAAGTTGTAATAATTGAACGGATGAAAACATGGATGTAAGCAAAAGCCACTACCCTCACAAACAGTTAATTCATGATAGCATTTTAAAAATATTATTTTGGCCTTTTTTTCATCAGAATTAGTTATGTTAGAATGTAGGGATGGTTCCTGCTACATCCTTTCGATGATATATGAAAGAGACTAAATGATGTTCTGACAGAAACACGTATTACTGTATTACCTTGTAGAAGTGATGTTGCACCTACTTCTCTGTCAGGACTCTTGGCGTCCAAAGTCATGGATGCACTCTTCAGTTACCGCTCAGCCATGTGCTCAGCAGTCATCAAAGCATGTTGAAAGGACTTGATGTAATTATACACTTGAGAGACATAAGTATAAAAATAAACATAATGTTATGGGTCCTAATAAAAAAAAGAAAATCAGCTATCTAACTGAGTTTGATTATACATTATGGAGCTGAATCCGACTGAACTGACTGAATTATCCTTTCTTTTAACCCTTGAAGAGAAATTACATTGTTGCACTGAACTGAGGAAAAACAACAATAAAGGAAAATGAAATTTGTTAAACTCTAAGTTGACAATGTAGCAAATAAAAAGGCACGATTGAACTCTAGTACTATATGTGTGTTGTTTCTATTCGCACAAATTAAATCACATGTAATGGAAATTAAGTATACAACAGGTCCCTGTCAGAAGTCTGCCTGAAGTCTATTGCAGAGAGGTGTTGTAGTTTGGAAATATGTTTCTAAATTCTTTGCAGCCATGAAACACATAATACTACAGTCTATAATATACTCTTCGTCATTTATTCTATTTGCAAATGATTTCACATTTCCTATAAAGGTCAAAGGAAAAGACAACCTGAACTTCCTTCTTGCCCTGTGTTTTGCTCATGTCTGGATTTCAGATCTCATTCAAGGAATTACATGGTCTACAGAAAGTTCAGTGTGCTGCTTCTGTGGGTACAAAGCTCTCCTGTTGTCATGGCTGCACTGCAACAGATATTAAAATGTAGAAGAATTATAATCATAGATCCTTTACGCAACATGTCAGATAGATAGATAGATAGATAGATAGATAGATAGATAGATAGATAGATAGATAGATAGATAGATAGATAGATAGATAGATAGATAGATAGATAGATAGATAGATAGATAGATAGATAGATAGATAGATAGATAGATAGATAGATAGATAGATAGATAGATAGAACTTTATTCATCCCCGAAGGGAAATTCAACTGTCCAGCAGCTCATCAAAACATAAAAATCCACCATATATATATATATATATATATATATATATATATATATATATATATATATATATATATATATATATATGTATATATATATATATATATATATATATATATATATATATATATATATATATATATATATATATATGTATGTATATATATATATACATATATAGGTCGCTAAACCCCTTCCTCTTTGTACCTCGTGAAAATCATGTTTTCATATTTGTTTTAAACTGGTTAATGTTTGGACATTGTTTTAATTCTGAATCCATTCTGTTCCATAGTTTAACTCCACTGACTGATATAGAAAATCTTTTCATAGTTGTTCGTGTTCTACGAGTCTTAAAATTTAGAGAACCCCTTAAATTATACCTCCCCTTTCTGTCATAAAACATTTCCTGTAAGTGAGATGGTAATAAGTTGTTCCTATAGCTTTATACATGAATTGTGCAGTTTGGAATTCCACTATGTCAAAATTTTTTATTATTTTAGAATTGAAGAATAAGGAATTGATGTGTTCACGAAAACCAGCCTTATGAATTATCCTTATGGCTCTTTTCTGCAGTATGAATAGTGGTTGCAGTGAACTTTTATACGTATTTCCCCAAACCTCTAAACAGTAACTTAGATAAGGCAAAACCAGGGAACAGAACAGAATGCGGAGTGATTTGTTATCCAAGAATTGCTTTGCTCTGGCCAGAACTGAGAGGCCTCTAGATACTTTGTTGTGTATGTGTTTAATATGAGATTTCCAGCAAATCTTGTCATCTATAATTACCCCAAGAAATTTAGTTTCATGTACTCTTTCAATGTTTACACCTCACTCTGTACCTGTGCTTGATTGTTTTTATTGTTTCCAAATACCATCATTTTTGTTTTGTTTAAGTTCAATTATAACTTATTGTCAAACCATTTTTTAATTTTGTCAAATTCTGAAGTAATATTGTCCAAAAGTTGCTATAAATTCTCACCAGAATAAAATATGTTTTTGTCATCGGCAAATACTATGAATTTCAGTATTTGTGATACTTTATGTATGTCATTGATATAGATGATAAACAGTTTAGGACCCAACACTGACCCCTGGGGGACTCCACACTCAATTTCCAAACATTGTGACTGTTTTTCTCCCATCTTCACAAATTGTTTCAATGAATAAACCAACTGCATATTTCTTTTTATTTATGGAATTTGTGGTTACTTCAATGAGTTCTGTTAAAGCTTGTGCTGTTGTTCGGGTTTTTCGGAATCCATACTGACTGTCAGATAGTAAATTGTGTTTATCTATGAAATTGTCTAATCTGTTATTAAATAGTTTTGTTTTTTTTTGAGAATTGTGGGAGAAGAGAGTCTGTAATTTGTGAAGTGGTGTTTGTTTCCAGTTTTGTACAACGGCATTTAGCTATTTTCATGCCATTGGGGAATTGACCAGTTTGCAGCGATAAGTTAAAAATATGCGTTAGAGCAGTGTTTCCCAACCCTGGTCCTCGAGCTCCCCCTGTCCTGCATGTTTTAGGTGCTCCCCTGCTTCAACACACCGTGATAAAAGTACCTGTGTCATCAACAGAGTTGTGCAGACCTTGGTGACAAGCTAATATGGACCATTAATTAGAATCAGTTGGTGTTGGTGTTGGTGCACGGAAACATGTAAAACATGCAGGACAGGGGGGGCTCGAGGGCCAGGGTTGGGAAACACTGCGTTAGAGGTTTGGAGATCCCGTCAACAAACATTTTTACTATTTTCATGTCTATTTCATTATAATCAGTTGATGTTTTGTTTTTGCATTTATTCACAATATCTATAATCTCCTTTTTCCTCCACAGGTTTAAGGAACATTGTGTTAGGATTTGTTTCTATGAGATTATCATTAGATGTCATGGATCTGGGATTTTTTTTGCTAAATTTGGTCCAACACTTACAAAAAATGTACTAAATTTGTTAACCACTTCATCCATGTTATGTATGATCTTATCATTTTCTATAAAATACTGCGGATAATTAATCTGCCTATAGTTATTTCTGATTATGTTGTTTAATATATTCCATATACCCTTAATGTTATGCTTAGTGTTATCTATTAGTTTGTTATAATATTCTTTCTTACAATTTCTCATAATATTAGTTAACTTATTTTTATATTTCTTACATTTATTTTCTGCTTCATTTGTTCTATGTTTTAGGAATTCATTGTATAATGTGTTTTTCTTTTTGCAGGCATTTTGCAATCCCTTTGACATCCACTGATTATCGTTATACTTTAGTTTTCTACTATATTGTTTAATTGGACAATTTTTATCATATATTGATATAAATGTTCTTAAAAATTCATCATATGCTTTATCAATATGATTTTCTTTATATATTAATTCCCAATTATGTGCTATTAGATCGTTTTCAAGTGCAACCATAGACTCTTCTGTCCTAACTCTTCTATGTTGTGGTATGTTGTTCTGCTTGTTTCTCACATAATAATAATAATAATAATAATAATAATAATAATAATAATAATAATAATAATAATAATAATAATAATAATAATAATAATAATAATAATAATAATAATAATAATAATAATAATAATAATAATAATAAACTTTATTAAGGACACAAGGTCCATAGCACAACAGACAACAGACAAAGGGTACAAAAAATAAAGATAAAATCCACACATAGTTGCTGTTATAAACTATAAAGACAGGAAGGTGATCACTGATGTCATTTATTAATATTCCTCCCACTGTATTATTGTCTATATCATTTGTAAAAATATTATCGATTAATGTAGCACTGTGGGACATGATCCGGCTTGGTCTGGCGATTTAGGGATATAGGCTAATACTACATAATGTATTAATAAATTCCTCGGTCATTCTATGATTATTCGGATTTAGAAGATCAATATTGAAATCGCCACAGATAAACATGACTTTATGTCTTGTTTTTGTTAAATGTTCCTCTATCCAGTCTTTAAATGTGTCTATATTAGACCCAGGTGTTCTATATATACAACTTACAATGACATTTTTCTTTTTTTCCATATGTAATAACTTACTACACTCTAATAGGTCATACAGGATGTTTAAAATAGGAGGTTTAATAGTGAATTACAGAATCATCAGTGTTGTTTTCCGCTCCAGTGCTGTAGTGTCATAGCTTTGACCTGATGTGGAAGCAGGAACAGAATGTAAATGCATTGATAAGTATAGCAATGCAAAGTGTTTAATTACAGTTCTGATTTGGAATTCAGCAATTTAGCAACTTAGCGACTCCTCACAGAGCTGAATTTCACTCTGTTTTTGGGTGTTTAAGCTATCAGCTGCATATCAGTTGCTATACAACACAGTTCCTGGGGTTTGCCTCGAAGCAGATCTAGACTTTTGAATCAATTACTACTCCAATGCTCACAAACCCAGATCCCATTTCTCTGTGTCACGCTCGATAAAACCTATTCCCTGCCTTTTCACATTGTCTGTCTCCCAGCACCGGAGCTGCTTTTCATTTGTTTCATAGAGTTTTAAAGTGTTCCCCTTTTCACCTTTTGTGAAGGGACTCAGATGTCCAACCGGAGGAAGATAAGTCCTGCACATGCGAATGTCTCCAAATTGTGATTTTATCTGCACTTTGATGAGCTGAAGAAAAATTCACCATGGAAAATAAAGTTCATTTTCAGAATAATAATTTCTTCTTCGCTGATAAGCTAAGTCAGAGCAGTTGCTGTTAAAATTAAGCCTTGAAACCTTGATATTTCTTTTCTGCGCCCTTAAAATCCTGGCAAACTAATTTGGCAAACTTTCATCATTACATTGACTTCTGTGCTGCTTTTGACACTGTAGATCACAGCTCTGGGTTAGTTTAAATCATGTTTATCTGACATATTCCAGTTTGTTCATGTTCATGAGGTTTCTTCTGCACAGATGAGGGTCTGCTATGGTGTTCTGCAGGGTTCAGTGCTAGGGCCAATCTTGTTCAGTTTATACATGCAGCCCTTGGGAAGTATAATCCAGAATCACTGCATTTTCATTGCTATGCTGATGAGATGATACAGTACGCAGCTGTATTTACTGTATCTACTGTATTAAGCCAGATGAAACAGAACTGTTAGCCAAACTTCAGACATGTCTTAGGGACATTAAGGCCTGGATGCCCGATAACATTTTACTTCAAAATTTTCTGATAAAAGAAAGGGTATTGTTTTGTTTTGTTTTGTTGTATTGTATTGTTTTAGTGGCCTCCACCACTACTGTGCAAAAAGTTAGAGCTATATTCAATCAGGATTTGTCGTTCAAACAGAAAACCAAAAAACCAACAGGTAATGTAAAGATCACAACTGTTAAGGTACTACAATTGAAAGAGTCCAATCATATAAATATTTAGGTATTATTATTGAACAGAACCTGTCTTTTAATCTGCACATTGAAAGTCTTGTCACTCAATTAAAACTTAAACGTGTTTTTTTCTTTAGAAGAAATGCTGTTTTTCTCATCAGGTACGCAAGTATTTAATTTCAGCAACTTTCCTTCCATTGTTGGATTATGGTGATTTGCTCTACATGAACTCTTTGGATAATTTACTGAAGAAATTGGACTCTGTTTACCACTGTGCTCTCTGTTTCATTACTGGACATGTCCATTTCACTTATCACTGTACCCTGTTTATCTGAGCTGGATGCCCATCTCTCTCTACACCCACAGGCTTTCACACTGGCTCACCTCCCTTCATATTTGTGCAACTACATGACCCAAACGCAAAGCCAATATGCGCTCTGCACCCAAAGCACTGTACAATTGCAGGTCCCAAATGTTCACACAGAACTTGGAAAGAAAGCTTTTAAATATGCTGCTCCATCCTCCTGGAGCAATTTTCAAACGGACATGAAATTGACAGAACTCATTACTCCAGGTGATTCAAGTCAGTTTTGCGGGACAGAGAAAAGTGTTCTCTCGATGGGTTGATTGTTTGTTGCTTTGTTTATTGTCTGATGTCGTTTTAACTAACTGCGGTCTTCTTGGCCAGGTCTTTCTTGAAAAACATATTTTAATCATAATGAGACTCACACCGGGTTAAATAAAGGATATAAATATAAAAAACAAAACAAAACAACACAAGTTTATTAATCTGGTTTGTAAAAAGGCATTTTTCGATCTCCGTAATATTGCAAAGATTAGGAGCATCCTCTCCCAGAGTGATGCTGAAAAACGAATTCACTATTTGTATCTTCTAGGCCAGATTATGTATGTATTATATATGTATGTATTATAAGCAGGATGTCTAAGTAATTCTCTGAATATCCTCCAGCTGATCCAAAATATACAGCAGCGTGAGTGCTGACCAGAATCAGCAAGAAAAAAACACGTCTCTCTAGTGTTAGCCTCCCTCCATTGGCTCCTTGTAAATCTTATTACTTGTGTATAAAACCCAAAATGGCCTAGCTCCGCTATGTGCTCGATCTGATCGTGCTTTATGTTCCTAACAGAGCTCTCCGTTCTCAGAGTGCAGGTTCACTCGGAGTTCCCAGAGTATCCAAGTGTAGGTTTGGAGGACGGGCGTTCTGCTATCAGGAACCATCACTATGGAACCAACTTCCAGTTTGGGTTAAGGAGGCTGACACCACCTCCACCTTTAAAACCAAACTTAAAACCTTTCTTTTTAGTAAAGCCTATAGTTAGTGTAAACTAGGGTGCCAGGGCCAGTAGTCATAGCTGCGGCTAAAGTACAAGACTAAAACAATTCGTCTTAAACATAACTTCAGCGTAGATGTGCTACTATAGACCTAGGCTGCAGGGGGACTCCAACTACTGAGTGGTACCCATCATCCCTTTTGCTCTCCTCCTCTCCTCTTTCCTCCCTATAGCTCAATCCAGTTATTTTAGAAGGATCTCATAACCACTACTTGTTGTCCAGTGTTCTTGTAGTTTGTTGTGTTGGTCTGCCCCCTCTATTTCTCTTCTGTGCATGTTTTGCAGGGCAGATCTTCCAGAGCTGCATGCTGACCTGCAGTCTCACCCTCTGACAACTTCAGTGTTTGCTCTTTACACTTGCCTATATAGTCGTCTCTCCCTCTTAAAAAGGGAGTTTTTCCTTCCCATTGTTTTTCTTAAGGTTTTTCTCCCACTAGGGGAGTTTTTACCTGCCATTTTTTCTGTAATAATTGCTTGAGGGTCATGTTCTGGGCCTCTGGAAGGTGCCTAGAGACAAGTTTTATTGTAATAAACGCTATTGGAATAAAACTGAATTGAACTGAATGCAAAATGTTATTCAATCTCAGTGTTTAACAAAATAATTTCAGTTTGCCTTTCCTCAGAAAATGAATGTGTGGGATATTTTTAGCAACCATTAGTATGCAAATGTATTTGTCAAAATAAATTAAATAAAAAAAACAAAAAACCTTTTTTCTCCAGCTACCCTTTGATTCACACATTGACAACTGGATTTCAGTGGTCAGTAACCGTTGAAAGCACTGTTCTTTTCAAAAAGCTCTCCATGAACGTTCCACCTATATTGTCTGTTAGCATTTTGTGTTGTTTCTTTTTTGATGAGGTCTAGTGAAAGTGTAACTAAAGGTGCATTGTTTTACTGTGAATCTCATGTTCCAGTAGGCAAAAAAATTAAATAAAATCTAGGTGGATTTAAATTTGGTGATTTAAACATGGTGTGATGAGGAAGCATTGTCCTCTATGAAGAACATGGTCCTAACGAATGATGTCTCCTTCTTCCTCTATCACTTGATGGGGCGGCAGTAGCTCAGGTGGCAGAGCGGGTCGTCCAATGATCGGAAGGTCGGTGGTTCGAATCCCGCTCTGTCCCAGTTTGCTGTCGTAGTGTCCTTGGGCAAGACACCTTACCCACCTTGCCCCGTGCGAATGTGTATGAATGTTGGTGGTGGTCAGAGGGGCCGTTTGGCGCGATATGGCAGCCACGCTTCTGTCAGTCTGCCCCAGGGCAGCTGTGGCTACAAATGTAGCTTACCACCACCAGAGAGAATGGGTATGAATGAATAATGATCTCTGTAAAGCGCTCTGGGTGCCTTGAAGGGTGCTATATAAATCCAAGTCATTATTATTATTATTATTACTATCTAAAGAGAGTTCAGTCCAATAGAAAAGGTCCAAATAAATCGTAAAAAAAACCCCCATAAAAAGCAAAAAGCCTTAAGAGAAATAGCACTCGAACAGAATCAGAAATTAAGCAGATGTACTTGGTGTAAAAACCAAGCACACATATTTATTCAGTAGCTTATACAGAACCAGCTTTAGCTGCATTGACCTGGAGAAACTTTTTTTTGATTTGATGTTTTCAGTCGCTTGTATTGTTGTGGTTTAATTTTTAACCAACCCTTTTTCCAACATTGGCTCAGTTCATTAAAGTTTTTTGGACATTTGCTTATGGTCAACTCTCTTAAGGCTCTGCGACAGCATTTCTTTTGGTTTAAGGTCTGTACTTTGACAATACCATTTCAAAGCCTTGATTGTATTACATTTCAGCCATTTTGGCTCTTATTTGCTGGTGCACTTGGGACCATTGTCCTGGAAAGTGATTCATTTGTATCCAAGCTTAAGGTGTTGGAAACATGGCTTCACACTTGCCTCTAGAAGGTTTTGGTGCACAGAGGAGTTCCTGGTGGATTTACAGTCACAGGCCCAACTCATCACTCGTTCACTACCATGTCTGACAGTGGGTATGAGGTGTTTCTGCTGCAGGGCTTTGTTTCAGCCAGACATGGAGCTGGGCATTAAGACCAAACAGCTCCACTTTGTTATTATTTGTGTATAGGGCATTATTGCAGAGGTACTTTTTGGTTTGCTAAAAGTTAACTTTGCAAAATCAGGCCGTGCTGTCTTTTCTCATTGTAATGAACTTTATCATCCATCCATCCATCCATCCATCCATCCATCCATCCATCCATCCATCCATCCATCCATCAGTCCCGTTAAGGGTCAGCGTGTCTGCCGGAGGGTTCAGCAGTCAAGAGGTGAAAAGTGAGCATATACCCTGGACATGTCATTAGTTCATCATAGGGTCACACAGAGATAGCATATTAACATTAAATATGCTAATTACGTCCTGCAGACGTGTACATCGACCAAATTTCAGCTTCTATAGAGGTGGTCACACTTCCTGAAGATCGATTAATCATGCGCATTTGATTAGCAGCATTTAAGAGAGTGTACTTAGTATTCCACACACTGCTTATGTGTTTTCTTTTAGGTTCTGATGAATAAATAATTACACAGCATCATATCATGCATTGTTGAACATCTTTGGTTGCATTTACCTCATTTGAAGGCCTGGTGAGCACAGGAGGATGTTTAGATGTCCAGATACATACAACCTTAGAAGTGAAAGTGGGTGTTCTTTTTTCACATAACTTTAATTTTGTGTGTGTGTGTGTGTGTGCGTGCGTGCGTGCGTGCGTGCGTGCGTGCGTGCGTGCGTGCGTGTGTGTGTGTGTGTGTGGTCAGCACTTGACACTGATCAGCTGAAATAAGCTGCAGCTTTCCTTGAAGGTGACCCTCGTCAGATATAGTCAGCATTGTTCCGTTTCACCATGAATATGTAAATTATCTTCTTTTTTTTGGCTCCATTTGAGATTAGATCAGTTTGCGGCTGAAGAGGATTGACTCTCTGATTGTTAAATACCGAGAAATCTCATTGCCATGAGTGACAGCTTCTGCCCTTCTCAGGTGGGAGAGCTAGAAGAATATTAAGCTAGTTAAGCAAGCATATGTGAATGCGTGAGTGTGGAGGATTCGATGGTCTGAATGTGTAAAGGATACTAATAAAGATGTCATGCTGAAACTTAAGTGTGACAATTATGAGACATAAATCTCTTAATTTCCCTTAATATACAGCTGTTAAATCACCAGCCAGAGCACTTTAACTAAATTTTAGGGATTTCAGAGGAAGGAATAGAAGATAGGGTGCAGATATATACTCCACGGTACAGATTAAAAATGCTTGGATTCCTCTCAGGCTCCCACACACAAAGCAATCCTCAATTATTAATGCAGGTGTGGATTACCTTTGCAGAGAGGGAGAGTTTACACATAGGTAAAGAGTGATCCATTTCACCCTATCTACCCCATTTTCTATTCCCACTTTCATCTCCATCAGTCTTGTCAGCCATATCGTCCAATTTGACTCCATTAGATGACCTTTGAATCTGCCTCACGATGAAACAAGCAGACACAAACACACCCTGATAGCTAATAAACAGCCAGCTGGTGAAAGGCTCGTCTCCTTGCTGTCCTCACAGAGGAGGTATTCAGTGGCCCCGGCCTCGGCCTGCTCTGTCCCAGCCTGGGCTCAACGTGACTCGATGAAGTCTGTTCAGCTCTCTTTGAATGGCCAGGTATTGTTTCACTGGCCAGGATCCTGTTACCACGGACAACAAAGAGAGGCCGTCACACCGTCCCAATGCGCACGCATACACCAGCGAACAGGAACAGAGTAACTCAGCAGAGTCTGAGAACGGCAGTCACAGTTTCCCCAACCGTCTACCCAGAAAGCTGCAGGGGAATCACATTCTCTCCAGCATTTTGTCACGGGGGCTGGAGTTTGCCACTTTTTCTCAATAGAATCTTTTTTTTTCTGTTTTATTGGTGCGACTCAGCTGTGTATCCTCCTCCTGCTGTGTGGGGCCATCTTCTCAGGTAGGACACGTGATTAGGTAGTGACATTAATTAATGAATTCATTCATTTTTACTTCATATTTCAAGAAAATTAAATGATTGTGTTTTGAAGAGATAGGCATCATTAGGTGCAGGCCAACTAGAGCTATAATGTTGTGAAAACTTTTTTTTCATGTAAATACAGGACACTTGCATTATTAGGGCCCGAGCACTGACAGTGCGCAGGCCCTATTCCATCTGTAGGAATATTTCTCGTTTTTTTTTTTAGTTTTTTTTTTTTTTTTTGAAAATGAGGGCCTTTTGGCCCCCCTAAACGTGCCCCAAAAGTCACCAAATTTTGCACACAAGCCAGGCCTGGCGAAAAATTTGATATTTAATGGTTTACATTAATGGACGTGGCCTAATGGCTCAACAGCGCCCCCTAGAAAACTTTGCGTGCCTCAAGTCCCACAATATGGTTTGACGTACATTCACGAAAATCGGTACACACCTGTATCATGTCGCAACTTAAAGAAAAGTCTCATGGCGCCATGGCCAAAACCGAACAGGAAGTCGGCCATTTTCAATTAATCGTGTAATTTTTGGCAATTTATGACATTTCTTCGGCCGTTAATGCGGCCCGAACCGTAACGTGCACCCAGGTGTGTTATACATCAAAATGTGCATCTCCATCCTGCGACGATGGGCATTACTTTTCTCAGTCAAAAGCGTTACTGTGGCGACGATAGACGCCAAAAAGCTCGCCCCCCCTTCATCTGATTGGTCCATATTTGATATTTTCTGCCATAACTTTTGAATGGTTTGACATAAGAGTCGTGGGTGGTGTCATCTGACTCGGTTTTGAGGACTTGACCTTCATTGGCATGAATTATCCTCGCCCCTTTTTCTGATTGGTCGATATGTGAATAGAGTTCATTTAATATTCTTCAATAATTCTTCCTCAAAGAGTCAGTAATGCTGCACCAAATTCTACAGCTACATCAAGGACACAAACAAGCATCAAGAGGGCCAACATGAAAACAGGCTTTATTTAATGAAAAAACAATCAAACAAACAAAGCAAAAAAACATAGTTGTGTTTCATAAATTTCCTTCTTTAATTTTCCCAATCTGCTCATTAAGGCTGACACATTAAAACAGTGACTTATGTAGGCCTACAGTAAAATGTTTTTAGAATGCACTTTAAGGCATGATGTAATTTTACAGTCCAAAAAAAATACTTCTCTGTTTTAAAATGTGCCATGACTTCATGCCCGTAGTTGGCAGGATTGCATTTTATTGAACAAAACCTCCACCAAACAGCAAGGAGGTCTGCGGGTGGTGGTTGCGGGTGGGAATTTGCATAGATTTTATCATACTGTCCAACGTCCAAAGACACAATACTCGGCCCCTTGTTGCCCTGAACCGGCCATCAGTTTTAGCATACATGGTCATGTGTCTCTGTGTTGACCCTTGTGATGGGCTTGCAGTTTGCATATGCTACGTTTCACCCACTCATAGCTGTGATCAGCAACAGGAAGGAATGAAGTGGGAATAAACAATGGATCGATCCACTGCCATCCCTTTATTATCAATAGGAAAGTAACTGTCCATGGTCAAGGATACGTTCAGGCTGTTTCATGTTCTTAATTTGGGAGCATATTTTAAGATTAGTACTTGCTAGATTGAAGCAACATGTAAATGATAAGCATTGTTTTTTTGTGAGATGCAAATTAGTGAATAACTTTTAATCTTTACAGAATCATTATAGGTGCGGATCTCTGCATCAACAATGGCAGATGTGTATATTATATATCCAAAGATCAGATTTTCTGCAGAACTCAATAAGATAAAACTGAAACAAAAATTGTTAAGAAAAAAAGTCAAGTTTGCTTCTTTGATACTGTAGTTTGAACAAGAACAAAATATAACATCCCCTGACGAAAAAACTGCATTTGGTACGTTACCGAAACCCAATTCTGTCAAAAGCTGAAATAAAGACCTCAGTTTGAACGATTTAGAATTATAACAGGTATTTCATGTTGAAAAGGTTGTCCTCATGTCCTCACCGCGTGGCCTCAGCATCTCTATCCCTCTCCTCTCTTTTTATCGTTGCTGCCCTCAGGGCTCCTACTCACCCTCCTCAAGTCCTCCATCTGTTTCAATTAGCTGTAATGGAGGGTGGAGCACAGCGCTAGCCACACACACACACACACACACACACCCGGAGCCGCAGGTGCAACTTCAGAGCAACACAGAGCAGACAAACAGGACTCCCTCCGTCTCCCTCCGTGCCTGTTGGAGGGCACGCTGTCACAGTTTAGAGTGTGAACCTATCATTGCTGGAAAGGGGCTGACACGAGCCTGTGTGGGGTACTGGGATGATTTGGCGCACACAGACTCCGACAGAGAGTGCCACATGCATTACACGTGTTAACACGAGGATACACTCACATAAGTATTAACCAGGTACTAACATACCCCATACATAATCACCTGATGCCCCGTTCACACAAACTGGACTTTTTTTCCTGCACGCACAACTGCTTGTGCCTATGTTTTGAAGACTTGAACACTTTGTTGTGTTTTTTTTAATTAATTTAATTAATTTTTTTAAAGAAAAAGCTCACAAAATTCCCCAAATTGTAAATGAAATAATTTAGACACATTTTCACTAAAATACCACAAAAATATAACAGAAAAGCTCTGTTTTCAACCACTCCTTTTTGGAAGAGTTTTGGTATATCAAAAGATAATCTTATGCACAAAGTAGAACAATTTTGCATGTCCATCTATTTGTGGTGCACCATGCTGCCTCATACTTTCTAAAAAAAAAAAAAGAAGGAAAAAAAAGCCATTTAGTGTGTTTCATTTGCATCTCATGAGGCATCTGCTTGGTGGTTCGTTTCTGTCATACTTTGTTCAAATGAAGTGCTTTTTTAGGAGCAGGGATGCAGCATGTAAGTATGGTTTACTTGGAACAGGTTGAGTAGCTAATTCTTGGATTGCATCTGTTTCTATCAGAATCTTAAGAGCTTATCTCAAGTTACGAATGAACAAGTCTAAACAAGATCCCGAAGAAATATGTGCAATTGTGCATAATGCTCATACTGAATTAAAGGAATATGGCAGTGTATATCTGTTTGAAAGCCAGGAGTGAGATAAAGAGATAAAAAAAGGACCATGTCTATCACCAACCACACTCATGATGAGAGAAAGAGTGTATGAAGACTAGAACTGTGAAAATGTTTAGTCTTGGCCATGAAAGAAAAAAAGAAATCACTGTACTGTTTTGCTTTGCAGCCAGTCGAGACTGTGCTAACAGCTATCAGCTGTTCTCCACAGGCAGGGTTTGATTTGTCTCCTAATTAAGTCCCTCACCGAGAGACAGAAAGACTTCAGCCATCAAAATACGAATAATTTAGGTTCCCTGTCTAAAGATGAAGCAAACATCAGTAACAGCATCCTTCTGGATCCTGTTTGGCGGTATTACAGTTTACACTGAATTGACCATTTATACATCGTATTTTCACATCTCAAAGTTGAATTGCCATCCTTTATCAGATCTGAAGCCAGATTTTAACTTGGAGAGCTTTCAAATAGAACATTCTGGTCCAGATGTTCATCAGCCTGTTTTTTTACTCTTGCCCGCGAACAAGTCATTTATTTCAGGCCTGACTCGTCTAGAGAAATAAAGCTCTCACAGTTCTGGCATTATAGACATGACCGCAGCCTTTACACCTGTGTGTCATACAAATAATGGAGCTGTCACATCTTCCTACAAAGGCCTGTCTCTGGCCCATCTGATCCGTCACTAAAGCAGAGGTCTTCCATGGTTCAGATAAGACTAATGAATGGCAGTCAGGTCAACGAATGATGCAGCAATATGGAGGCCCTCGAGGAATGAGTGACAGGGGATGTGATGCTAGCAGAAAGAGGGAGATGCTCTGTTGACTTCTTGTCAGACACAGGAAAAAGAAATGTTAATGGCATTCTCCCAGAGGAAATGAGGAAGCAAAGAGAGAGGAACACCAACATCTACCCCTGAGGTCGGTATCAAAGACTGCAGGGCACGCTTGGGGAAGTGTGTGAGTGTAGAGGGAAAAAAATGCTGCTTTTATGAGGTTCAATGAGATTATGTAAGGGTGGACAAATTGATCATTTTTGCCATTTACAAGTCCCCAGCAAAAAAAAACGAAAACTTTTAAGACACATAAAGTGGTCCTCCCACTGAAATGCATTAATTTGAAAGTCATACTGCGTGGCACAATAAAAAAGAAAAACAAGCAGAGAGAGAGAGAGAGAGAGAGAGAGAGGGGGAGAGAGAGAGAGAGAGAGAGAGAGAGAGAGAGAGAGAGAGAGAGAGAGAGAGAAAGAGCGGGCGCGAATCATGAATGAATCTGATGTTCATGCTTTCTGGACTGTGGGAGGAAGTCAGAGTACCCCTTATTAACAAATGATCTGGGGCCTCATCTATAAAGCTTGCTTGCGCAGAAAAAGCGCCTGAAAGTTGCGGAAGCCACCTTCTACGCAAAGCCTCGGATCTAAAAAGAAAAAACTAACCGAAAAATCTGCTTATCTTTACGGCAACTCGGACCCTCCCGTAAGAATTTATTTAAGCCACGGGGAACTGGCGAGGCAGGCTGTGAGGTGGTGAAATGAAGCCAGATTCATGTCATACTCTTAATAATGTCATCACATATCACAACATATATCAGACTTAAAATAATAAAATAATAAAATAAAATAAAATAGCGCTGATCGTGTCCCCTCTGTGTGAAGCTCAGTCAGTCAGGACTCTGGTGCTGCTGCTGGAGCTGCAGCCGCGGTGACACGCGGGGAACCTCCTCACACCCACCGCTCACGGCGTTTAGCGCAGCAACGGCGTGCTGCCACTCACTCGCTTATTTTATTGTATACTAATTATATACTTATTCTAACTTTTACTGTGACCACCAAATAATGTGGTTTTCCTGTCCTCCACATCATCTACAACATCTAGGTCTCCGTGAAAGTGGAGTGCTGGACACCCTCTCATTCATTCTGACGCCAAACAGGCTGCAGGAAGCCACTGCGCATGCTCAGTAGGCTCATCCATATGCATTTATGGGCGTGTAGAGGGCGGGATATGAGGCGGATTCACCTGCGCAACCTTCCAGCTGGACTGTGCGAACATTGCGTGCAAATGTGCGTGCACGCGGTTTTATAGATCTTTTTTTGCGCCCGCCATTTTCGGCTTTTGAGTGTACGTGCACTTTTAGTATGAATCCTACGCACTCCATTTTAAATGAGGCCCCTGGCCTTAAAGATAGGGTAAGGGATTTCCGGATTATGTCATATTTCAACAAAGGCATCAACAAAAACACAGAATTAGCTTCTCCCTCCTTTGGGTGCTTCAAGAGAAAACATCTCCCATGATACTCTCCTCAGCCTCACCGTCTCCCCCGCTCTCACACAGGCACCCTCCCCCTGTCGGTGATTGGCTGGAGGAATGTTTGAGGCAGGCTGTCCCCAGTATGTTTGCTTCCAGTTTGTAGAGCCAGGGCTTGGCATGAGGACCATATTCAATTTATTCTATTTTATTTGTATTTCTTTTTACAGTGTAATCTTAAAGGAATATTTGTACTGTAAAATTAGCATTGCTTGAAGGAAACTTCAATTATTTCTGGGAAATATCTTTAAGCACTCGCAGTTTTGCCTCCGTTCTATCAGACAAAAAGAAACAAAGGCAAAATAAAAACAAATGTACCCAAAGTACTAAGATGTTAGAGAAAGTAATACAACCATTATAAAAGTGTTGTTAACACTTTGTAAAAGCAACTTCACCTTCACACTTATCGGGAAACCATCTGAGCTCAGTATTCCAATTGATTGAGTGTGTAAGTTGATTATTGGACAGATACATTTTGATCAGTTTCTTAAAATGACCACCTGAAAATATGCACCGTTAAATTGAAGGCCAGCTTTATGAGTCTTGACTTCCTTCATCAGTATTCTTCGATAATTGAAAAGAGAATGTGGCGCAATACATTACAAACATCTTGATTCAAGGCAACAATCACCCAACAAAATGTTAAAAAGCATCAATAACCTTTAGGTTGCATAATCTGTTGAAGAACGTATGAGGTATATGTATGCATTTACACAAGCACAGCAATGATTTATTATAATACCCCCTAAACCGATATCTTCTCATTATAAAATGTATAGCAAACACAGATGTGAGTTTTGCAGCACTCATCAAGCTCTCTGCAACAGAGAGCAGCAAACATATTTCCTAAGAAACCTATCTATTAAAGACAAACAGATTCAAAGAACAGGGACTTCTCCAGAGTGCTTTGCTAACCGTAGTTCTGTTTTTTCAATAAAGGAATATGCCTTCCCAGCTTTTGCTACCTCCCAAACTAATATCTGTCATTGGTAATGGTGAAACGCAGAGTAATTGGTTATATTACAGTAGATTCCTCGGAGAACCATTCCATGAATAAGAAAATTAGCCATCCCTGGTGCTTGATAAAAATACACCGACATATGAACACGCACATGGACACACACTTGTACACATGCATGCACAAACACGCTATATTACTAACAGCAAAACATGTACGGGAACAAAGCTTAACGAGTGTGTCAGAGAAATTTCGCATGAAGGTGTTTAAAGCTTAAAAGGTAAAAAGAACAAAAGAAAAACAACATGTGTGGAAATATTACCAGATGGTTGAGTGGTGCAATAAACTCCATCCTCCCTGGAGAAGTTGTTTTTGTACTATGAATAAACTAAAGCTTTATTTGATATCTTGAAAAAAAAAACAAAAAAAATCTAATGTGAGGGTAGCTGGGCTATTTTTTTTATGTATTTATTTTTTACCCAAAAAAGACCCCCCTCCCAATCTGACATGATGTTTCTGTCTGGACATAAGCCTCGCTTTCATCCATCCTTACCTCCTTGACAGAGAGATGCCGGGGGAGCAAGTAATAACTGATGGTTTGCCTCTAACCCCCCAACTAGGATAAGATGAGCGCTTTGGGCCTAAGAGTTAGGCTCATCTGTCACTCTTAGCCCAACCCCCCCTCTGGTTTTCTATCTGTTACACATCATTCACTGACAGACTGGAAAACTGCCAAAACACCAAGACTGAGGTCAGTGAACTTACAGTCAGTCAATGCAGGAGATGAAACAGTTCATGTGAGTGTGTGTGTGTGTGTGTGTGTGTGTGTGCGTTCGTGCGTGCGTGCGTGCGTGCGTGCGTGCTTGCGTGCGTGCGTGCGTGCGTGCGTGCGTGCGTGCGTGCGCGTGTGTGTGTGTGTGTGTACACTGTAATTGAGAACTCAGTCGAGCAACAACAAGTGGAGGTATTAGAACTGGGCCACCAGTACAGGTCATGCTGCTTTGATATCACAGCTCCAGAAAGAGTTGCGATGGAGTGAAACAGAATCCCCATCAAACATATCTATCGCAGCACACAAATGAACTATTCATCTGAACTAAGAGTTCATTTTCTTAAATTACTTGTTTTACAGATTGAAAATTGAGATTAACATCATTAAATTAGCAAGACATATAAAAACAGACATGATCTACAGCATCAGTAATGTCATTTTTAATGGTGGAAGAAGTGTGCAGCTGAGTAAAGAGCCACAAGTACTGTCAGCTGCAGTATATTTTATCTTTATTTCAGATACTTAAATATTTTCTCAGTTAATTAATTTCAAGTCATGTTTTATGTGTTTAAAAGCAAAGATAGATGTTTACCCTTAGTTCTCAACAACTTAAATCTAAATGTAAATGTAAATGTGCACTTAAGGGAAGATAGAAACATTTTTAAAAACTGATATGACAACAATATTTTGCCGGTTGATAATCAAGATATATAGTAGATCACATGCACATGTATATATGGTAGAAGTGAAAGGTAAATCTAATACTAATTCTGATATAAGTCCCACAGAATAAAAAAGATAGATGTTGTAGATGGAAAATAGCCCAAAATCTCTTAATTAAAAAAAAAAGTGTCTCATTTTAATACGTTTGATTTTCTCATTTAGAGCTAATTGCTCCTCTCCTGTTATCATGTAGAAAATTACATAATACTGAAACGTTAGATGACATTGTCACATGCCCGAGGCTGTAATTTTTCACTTTAATGGTCTAAGTGTTGGTTTTGCTGGGTCACGTGAGGGTTGGGGCGGTTTATTAATGAAGGTCACACGAGAGTCCCCGGGCTGAGTCCTGATGTGTCTAGTGTCTCTGCATCCTGGTTCAAACCTCCCGCTGATATGATCAGAACTGTAATGGCAGTGTTGACTTTGCCCCCAGCTTCATTGTCTCTCTCATTTCCACTGCAGTTGTGTTTCTTTAACTTGAGCGTGTGCTTTTTCAAGGACTGGTGCTGCATTCAACAATAGTTTGACCTTAAAAATGTAGAAGTAAAATGCCATGTCTTTTTTTTTTATTCTGTTCTGGACAAGATTTTTCACTCTCTTTTTACATTTTTATTTTAAAAGTTTATTTAAAAAAAAAAAAAAGCCACAGTGCAGCAACAGCAATACGCACTAAACAACCCAAGGCAGAAAACAGCCATGTTAAAACACAAGTCTCTTCTAAAATGATTCTAAAACTAAATCAACTTATTAGCTGGGATATAATTTGGAGGACCAAGGCTGACATAACTAAAAATAAAAGCATGAATGTATATATTTTGTTTTTCTTTCCTTATACATGCATTTTCGTCAAGAAAAATCTACTTTTTGTTTTCCTTTTCCTTATACATGTATTCCTTGTTTTTACTTTCCTTCGACTCCTCTTTTTACTTTACCTTATGCATTTCTGCCTCATTATGCAAATTAAGAGGGCTGCCCTTCTTGGTCCAGCTCCTCTACTATTGGTCAATAAACAGGATTGGGCCAAAATTAAGACTATTGCGCAACCTAAAGACCAAAGACTAAAACTAATAATAATAATGTCAAGATTTGTAGTTAATATACACTAGCTGCTTTGTTTGTTTTATAATGTTCCTTTGACCACCCCTACACCAAATAACATTAAAAGATCATTTTAGAAGTTCACTTCTTAGACAATATTCAGTCTTCAGTGAAGGTTGATTGTGTAAACTAAAAGGCATGAGAGCAGCATTATACATACACTTCAACGAATGTGAGGGGTATGTATGTTTATCCCAGTGTTTCACCACCGGTTGCGCAATAGTCTTGATTTTGGACCGATCCTGCTTCCTCCTGTTTATTGACCAATTGTGGAGGAGCTGGACCAAGAAGGGCAGCGCTCATCATTTGCATAATGAGGCAGAAATGGATAAGGTAAAGTAAAAAGAGGAGATAAGGGAATGAGATGTTGAACAAACTCGGTTTTGAGTACTTGACCTTCATTGGCATGAATTAGCCCCACCCCTTCTTCTGATTGGTCGATATTTGATAGGCCCTATTTTCTGCTATAACCTTTGAATGGTTTGATATAGAGAGTCGTGGGTGGTGTCATCCGCTAAATGTCCAGGCCTGAAGACATCTACATGCAAGTCATACAAGCGCTTCCACTGCAGCACGCCTGAAAGCCAGTCTGAACTGTAACACAAGTAATGACCAATCCATGTGTGAAAATGATGTCTCATCCTCCCTGAACCACTCTTTCCCAATTTGAGCTCGATTGATCCGGGCATTGTCAAATTGGATCATGTCCCTACCATCAGGGATGAAAAAAAAGAAAAATAAAATAAAATATTTTAATGAAAAAGCCTGATCATTCAGTATTCAGGTGTCAGCAGACTTCACATTTTTGGACACATAATAAACCGAGACCTGGGTGAAGGAAGCAACCCAGATCATAACAGCGTTGTACAGTAGGACCTTGGCATGATCCATCAATTGTCTTTCCCAGAAGCATCCATCATGCTGGAACAGAGTCAGTCTGGACTCATGAGACCACATTATATTTTTCATTTGCTCCAGAGTCCAATTTGTATGCTCCCAAATTATATTATTTTTTAAATTAGCCTCCCTTATAAGTATTTTTCTTGAGGCAGTTTGTTAGTCACAATAAGTTGGGTTCTCTTTTAATTGTGTGCATGGAAATGCTTTTATTGTTCACAAACGTCTGCTTGCTCTAATTTTCTTTTGAATTCCAAACATTTAAGTGGTGTCCATTCATAATCATTCAATACTTTTTTTCCCCCACATTCCTTCCTTAGACATGGTGGTTCGTTACTATTCTTCCAGGTTTTAGTAGTCCATTGGGCCCAATTTAAGTAGTTTTAGCGATCTCGTTACTTGTCTTGTTTGTGTCATACCACTAATTGGATTCTTTGGGGTAAAACACGTATATATCTCATCTACAACCCCAAAAACGGTCTTCCCTTTTGATTAACTGAGGAATGAGAAGCTACTGGCTGCATCAGTTGGAGTTTAATAAGTCCTGACACAGTAATCAGTTAACTGTGCAATTCTGTTTTGGTCTGACAGTCTCTATATTCATTTGGGAATATTTTATGTATATATATATATATGATAATTAAAATTATATTTCATTAAAGTTGACATTTAAGCGAATGGATGACCACACACACAAGAGAAACTAAGGCTGAAATTGACTTTAATACATTGGATGCTGAAAATGTTTGATCTCTAACTGAACATTTCACAATAACACAGCATCAGCTCCCATGCTGCACGCTGCTTTGCATGCCACCCTTTCAGTACTGAATAAAGTTAGTAATGTCCAGTGGTGGACAGTAACGGAGTAAATTTACTTGAGTACTGTACTTAAGTACATATCCAGATGATTTGTACTTTACTTGAGTATTAGATTTCTTTGGTACTTATTACTCTTACTTGAATTCATTTCCAAGACAAATATTTTTACTTTTACTCGAGTAAATTTCTAGGAAGGCTGAAAAGTACTCTTTACTTTCAGGTCTGCTCTTTTTTCTTCTTCCCTAAAATCCTATTGGACACAAGCTGTTTTTGTCAAAGGAGGAGACATATCACAGTGCACGCTCTCCACTGGGATGTACGTAAAGCGGATATACGTCAAGCGCCAAAACGACACCGCCAAAGTAGCCTGCGTTTGTCAAGACAGAGCCGCAACAAGTCAAGACAGAGCAGCAACAATGGCTACGCCTGCGTCAGGAGAAGAAAGACAATCTGCTGAGTCGTCTGAGTCTGATAATGAGCCGGACTCGGAGCAGGGACTTTCACAAAATCCTTGGCCGGATCTTAACTCAATGTTTGAGTTTGACAGAGTAAAAAACGAGGGCACAGACAAACCACAGACAAAATAAAAAAATTAAATGAAAAAATATAGTAATTTACTGATGTGGAAAATAAGAAATTTACTCTTACTCTTACTCTTACTTTTACTTAAAGTACATTTAAAAGCATTTACTTTTGGATACTTAAGTACCTTTAAAAGCAAGTACTTTTCTACTCTTACTCGAGTAATATTTTGACTGAGCTACTTTTACTTGTAACGTAGTAAATTTTGACCAGTAGTATTTGTACTCTTACTCAAGTACTGGGGTCGAGAACTCTGTCCACCTCTGGTAATGTCTTTGGTCCTATACTTCCCTTTTTTCCAATTACCATTAAGGAAACTCACTCTCGCAACTGTGGACAGGGTCAGTGTTTGTTGGCTATGGTAACACATTTACTTCTGATTGAACATGAGAGAGTGGTTCATTCAACATTTCACATGAGCTCAATGAATACTACTGCAGGAGATGAGAGGTTTTCCTTACATGTAATAATTGTTGACATAAATCAATAGGATATTAGGTTTAATAAAGGCAGGGGTTATTTTGTACTGCAACGCTCCATTATTACATTTCCCTCCTCACTAGTAACTATTACACTTAAATTGTGTTTAAAGTGTAATGCATATATTTGATTACATGGCAAAGTGGCATGTTTTAGCCACCAAGGCTCGTGGGAGCCTGATTAACATGAGCAGTATAAATAATCTTCCTCTTGAAAATAAAAAATACGTTGTTCATCAAATATTCAGAGTTTAAGACCTCTGAGATAAATCTGTAATTTGAGGTCATATACCTGTAAATATTAACTCAGAGGTAAGTCTAGAAGCAGCTTAGCAGAGTCCCTTGGCAGTGTTAGATCAGTGTGAAATTACAGACAGATAGTCAGCCCGCTGGGTGTTGTTGTCTGCCACACCTGTGCTGATACTTTAATGTACCCCTCCAGGGTGGTCCCCGCCAGTGAGAGTAAACACTGCTCTGAGGCCTATTTGGGGCATCAGCTGGGCACCACTAATCGATGATATTTCCCTCCTTTAACCTCCTCACATCTCCTGATGGAACAGCTCAACCTTGGCTTCATTTCATGCAGGTACTTGTGTAACCGGCACGGCAAAAACCGTGGAAATACCTGGCGCTCTTCCACTCTTATTCAGTAAACAGTGGCATTCCTGACATTTGTGTACTTCAGATGTTTGTCTTTCGACATATTTGCACAATGCACTGAGGACTACTACGCAGGTGTAACTTGTTCCCATTCACCACTAAGTTTGTGTCTGACTGCTTTAGGTTCATCCTATCATTCGGACATTCTAACAGGTGGCTCAAAGGAAGGCCCTACAAAGGGTTGTGAATACAGCCCAAAAAATCATCAGCTGCCCTTTCCCCTCACTGGAGGAGTTGCACAATGACCGCTGTATGAAAAAAGCAAAACAGATCACAAAGGACACTTCTCACCCTGGACACTCTCTGTTTGCACTGTTGCCCTCAGGTATACGGTATCAATAAAAACAAGAACAATCTGATTTAGAGACAGTTCTTTTCCTACAGCTGTAACAAAACCTAATGTACTCAAAAACAAACTATAAACTGATATGAAGGATTGTTTGTATGTGTAGGATATTTTTAATTATTTATTGGTTTTAATCAGTTATTTGTTTTATTTTATGTTGTGTGTAAATGTAGTATTTATCTATTTATTTTTTAGCACTGACTGATGGAACTTAATTTTGTTGTTATACGTTTACAGTACATGCAGTCAAAATTCGGGTTATTGCTAATATTCTGGTTACTGAAACATTCGGAATATTCCGTTTACATGGTGATTAATCATTTGGGATATCTCGATCAAACCAGCGACGCGGGTAGAACATCATGACGCAATTCCCGTCATTTCCGCTTCTTCTTCCTGTATCCAAATTCAAAACAAATGCTGCTTCGCGCAACCTTTCGCTCACCTTTTTTTAAATCTCGCTATCCCGGTACTTTCTACCGTCTACAAATGCCAAAATGTTCATATCCTTCATTACATTTATGAAGTGATTAGTCTCCTCCTCCCTCCAAAAGTGTGACGTGGTCTTACGTTTCCCCGTGTTTAGAAGAACTTCCTGGACTCAAAAGACCAAGATTCCTTGCGAGCAGAGCATGCGCAGAAAACAAATTCATGTTCCGTTTGATTCGGATATTCCGTTTGACGTTTACATGACCCAATATTCAGGTTTTAAAAGGAGTAGGAGGGTTCATATTCGGGTTTTTAAAAACCCTACAAAGGCCCTACATATTCGGGTTTTTAAAAACCCGAATATGAGCAAATTCGGGTTATTCAAAGGGGTTATTGGTGTTTACATGGCCGTGCAAATTCAGGTTATTGCCAATATTCGGGTTTTAAAAGGGTTATTGACTGCATGTAAACGCAGTCAATAATAAAGATCTAATCTAAATCTAATCTAAAATTTAATAATTCATCCTGAGTTGTAACAAGGTCTGTGTCTGGCATTCTTTTAGTCTGACCCGTCTTCTACAGTAACAGGTCGGGTAGGAATAGATGTGTTTAGTCCATATTTTATTTAGCTTTTACGCCTGCAGTATCTTGCCATTGTTTTTTTTACATGGTTAACTTTTTCTTCAATCTGGTGCACGTTTATTCCCAGCCTCTAGCACTTAACAGTTGCTAACGAAATTGAATAATTTCCTTACAATCAGTTAGAGCGGGAACGGCAGCCTGAGCAATAATTGTACCGATGGAGGCCTCTGTTGCATCTGTAACCTGCTGTTTACATGCAAAAAGGACATACTGGCCTGCGTGTGGTTGGGCTCAGATAAGGGAAAACGCACAGCCGGATATTGATTGAGGGCCTGTAATTTACATGCAGCACAGATGTTGAACAAGGTTTCTCTTAATCTCACAGCTTCTGCTCCCAGGGATTTTACACACTGAAAGAGGATAGACAGGTTGCAACGCGGACGTCAGACCTGTTAAATCAAGAGGCTAAACAGGTAGAAGTCTGCGTGGAAACACACAGGCAGGAAAAGACCTGCAGAAACTGTGTTCAAATATGAACACAAATACACATAGTGATGATGTAAAGGCAATTACACAGAGCCACAGGAGAGCATATAAAACAATACTGCTGTTATACTTTCAATACCAGCAATATTACAAGTGGGGGGAAAAAAGACTATTGTATTGGGAATCTCATAATTGCAGTGGTTTGTACTGATACAATTATTGTGCTTCATTTCTATAAAGTGACCTTACTTAATTAACAGTGCTGAAGTTTGAGTGCTGAGAGTTTGACTTTGAAGTCTTGCCCTTTGCATAGAGATAGAAAAATGTTTCTCCTCTGTGCCGCTCCTTTTCTCTGCTCTGTGCTTTGGTAGCACACTCACTCTGATCACAATTCAGCTGTTGGCTAAAACCAAAGAAAACAGAGAAACTCATTACTGACCCTCCAGGTGAAGGAGGAGAGGGGGAAGCAGAAAGACAGAAACACAACACTTGTGTCTGTCCATTTTCATCCAGACTAACAGATACTGGGCCCTGTATTGTGGGGTGATGCTACCACCTCTTGGAGGATTTTCGTCCAGTTTTTAACATATTTAATCACTATGTAGTTATCCTGAAATCTGCACTGATTGACCGTTAAATTAAATGTATTTACAGGTGAATGCACTTACTTACATGAATTTAGTCTAAGTACGTGATCTTGGGTCCAAGCATTCATGTGAATCTTAATTTGACATGTACCACCCACTTAAACATAGTTGCCAACCTCAAGCTCACCCCCCGTAGCAACAGCCCTCCCCTAATGGCAGCTACCAGCAGGACAATGCATCGCGGCACATTTCAAATACAATAAAGAGTGAAAAGAAGTGAGCTTTGCTCCCAGTCTGATGTAACAAGACCAATCTGTGGAGGGCCCCAAACTGCTATGTAGAGCATAAAAGGAGTCACTGCTAACACTGAAGTGTCAGACATTACAGGACGTCCCCAGATATCTTGTGTTTATGTTCTGGTGGTGGAAGGGCACCTGCAACAGAGACCCCAGGTCCTTGGGTGTTTACAGCAAGCGTTTGGGTGTCGTCTGTGTGTCTGTGGTGGAGAATGGAGTTAATCTGCAGTCATCTGTTGAGGCAGCAGCATCAAATTCAACGACTCAAGGAAACTGAACATGCTGATTAGGAAGGCTGGCTCTGTGGGGTCTGCTTTGAAGCTCTTTGAGCTGATTGTGGGACGAAAGAAGCAGCATGAGCTGCAAAACATAATGAACAAAACTCCACACAGTGATTTAACAGCAGTGTTCTTTCAGTCAGAAGTTATAACCTTCTAAATTTTACACACTGACTGCTACAATATAATTTCCCTTTAAGGACTATTAGCAGATTGAACTAAAAACACTAACAGAAATGTGGTTTTAATTTTTGTGGCTGATTGGTTTGTATTTTGGCAAAAAAGTCTTCATTTTCTGCCTCCAGGAGACAGACGTAGACTGGAAGAAATCTCGTAGCCTCTCATCTCATAGCCAGGCTAAGGTTCAGACAATCCCTTTAGAGGCAGCTGATAGCTGTCTTTTCTTCCTCCAACTCTCTGTGGCTCAAAAGCCTTAAACTAGACGGCTGATAGGAGGAGTAATTAGTGTGCCACACTTCAGTAGGATTATTTGTGTGTGTATGAGGCACAAACAGTTGGTAGAGATGGTCGAAACGACAGGTGGAGGAAAGAGGAGAGAGCTCGTCCTTGTGAAGTTAGCCTGTACAGGAGAAAGGCAACATAACTCATTGCATGTAAAAGCGGTTTTTCCAGACCTCATTAGTAAAAATGTTTCCTATGGGGAAAAGGTAATGAATCAGAATTCAGGCCGAGTTGTGTCTAAGGGTTTCTGTAATACACGCGCAGTCATTGTGGCTGTGAAAGTGCTCAGGAATAGAACCCTTTGTGCATTTAGCCCGTCTGTCTTTCTACTGACGTCAGTGGGTGGTTTGCTTTTAAGAACAGATGTTCCCTGGAAAGTTTTGGTGTATGCATAGGTCAGTGGTTGCTGTGTCTTTTGTTATGTCCCTCACTCCGATTGTGTCCTCTAAAATGTCCTGAACAGCATTTGTTGCTAAGTGACAGGAGTGGACATTAAGGTGAAAGCACCACGGCCACCTAAAACTTTCTTCTCTTCAAAACTTTCTGAACTCCTATACTGACATAGGGCTAATTATACTTGCTGATGTGATTTATGTCCGCAGCAGAGAACTTTAGGGGTTTTAATCTCAGGGAAATATGTAAATATGTAAACTGTGATGAGGATTGAGGTCCCTCTCTAAAACTGTGTTAGCAAATGCCATAATTGCGGTTTAATCTTTTTCTGACTACACTTGTGTTAAATCTGAAATCAGTCAATTTAAACAGGGAAGCAAATGCACTTCATGCATGAAGCACCACGTTAAAGTTCATAACGTCAGAAAATGCTCATTCAGAGGCTTTTTAAAGATGATTTTATTACTTTATGTATTTTTTTTTTATTTTTCCTCTTTCAAAGTTTTTGTAACATTAAATCTCAATTTCAGTGTCTCTAAGCAATAAGACATAAAAAGTGAGTCATTTCAGAGTCCTTTTCTTTGCTAAACAATTTCTCCTAGTGTCTTAATTAACTATTATAATGCAATATACTATACTGAACTGCACTGTTGCTGCTGAAAAAACAACAACACTGATGCACACACATCAAAGTGGTTTTTAGTATTTTTGATCAAAGACAGCATAAAATGACATATTTTTCATATCTAGGTTATAATTCCAGTGAAGTGAAGTGGGATAATAAATAAAAATCACTGACCTACAAAATCAGCCAGCGATGCCAAGGTCACTTCGTTTCATGGGAGGCTATGCACAAAGCGTTGATTCCCCTGCTGAAGTGGAGCTGCTCAAAATGCGTTCACCCTGCAAAACCAGTGAAGAGAAACACCTTAATATTCACACTCTGACTGGAACTGCACTCCCTGAACATCTGACACAATTATACCTATTAACACAGGTAATTAAACTTTAGAAAGGTCACGCAAATGTGTGTTGAATGTACTTTCTGCATTTAAAAATTCAGAAAACAAAGCTTTCCTTGTGATTCTCCATATAGACGCCATCATTTTTCATCAAAACAAGGTTCAAGAAGTCAGATATATTACAAAAATGACATATAATATTTTCGATTTAATCATGCACAATATGTGGCAACATCTGCGATCGAGGTGATTTTTGAATCAATCTGTACTTGGGAAATGACAGTAGACTAAATAAAAGCTCTTCCTGGGCAACAAAGAAAGTGGTCAGCACAAAGAAATGACAAATTGACTGTGAGGGAGAGAGTATTGAAAGCTACCTGAGATCAACGGACGTCAGGTAGAGGTGAAGGTAGATAACTGGTGGGCATCCCACTCTTTGACAGCCAGGTTACTTGCAGTGCATGAGAAAAAGTCAGACTGATGGACAGAAAAGCAAAACGAAGGAAATGGAGAAGGGGGGAATGTCAGGACTGGTGCATTGGAAGTGCTCTTGGCAGGAAAAAGAAGTTACCATAGCGACCTGGTGAAAGCTCTGCAGCAAGGAGTGAGACACAGTGAAAAAAAAAGCATAAGCAAAGAATAGAGACCTTGAGGTATTATGTCACAGCACTCGTCTTTGTTTATTGCAATATCTTAAGCAGAGATGTTTACTTATATACGTGTTTTTCAAAACTGACTATAGACACATAATTTAAACTTGAACTCCTTTCAAGTATCATGGAAATCCAGTTTTCAATTCTTACTTGGTCTCTTTCAGTACTGAAACCAAGTCGAGTTAATCAATGGCACGTTAGGCTCATCAGTGCACAGCTCCGTAATCTGGCAATCCCTGGTTGGAAAGATACGTGGCAAAATTGCACATCCATTTACACAAGTACAGGCATTGTACTGTGTAAAGTAATTGCTAGTCTTTGATGAGCTGGAGTGTCAGGACCAATGACTTTAATAAGCTTATTCACCAGCATGAAGATTCCGATAGGGGTTCTACCACAGACAGGGAAGAGGATAAATGAACATACTCACACACACACACACACACACACACACACACACACACACACACACACACACACACACACACACACACACACACACACACACACACACACACACACACACACACACACACACACACACACACACACACACACGCACACACACACGCACACACGCACACACACGCATACACAGTCCTGTTTTCATCACTTCAGAAGGCATTGCAGTGTTTTACTTTCATTCCCCAGGGACTTCTCCTGACCCTTATCAGAACTGCCACTTCCTAATCACAGTCGTTACGTGACTCCTGAGCTATAAGAATCTGACTCTCAACAATGTGATGCAGGTTTGTTGAGTACAAACACAAGTATACATGAATGCACATTCTTAGAGATCTGACAGCTAAAAGAGCATAAAAGCGCATTACTCGTGAGCTACATAGCCATGGATATAAATCTTAGTCTGTTCATGTAACAGCACTAGGATTGTTCAGAGGTGTATGTCCAGCTTCCCATAGATACAACAAAAGATTGACCTTTTTTATGGGATGAGCAAACCTGCCACAACAACTCTCTCTATTAGATGTCTGAATAATGTTTTAGTTGAACATGGCGGAATATTTAGTCCGCTGACAATGTGTTGCTCTTGCGAAAGACCTTTATTGACCCAGCTTATCGTGACATATTTGTTTCTGGGTTGAGATGTCACAAATATCTACAAACAGATGTTAACTATGTATGTTGTGAATTTGATCATACTGTGAGAAATTTGTTTAAAGTAAATTAATGTGATGCATCATCACCGTTTCATTTATTAGCATTTTTATCTCATTAGTTTCCGTTCCTTTAAGAAGTATTAATAATGTCTGTGTAATGTAATTAATGAGACAACATAAGTGGTATCTTTGTAACACCACTAATTACAGTATTGCGCCATTTTATTATGTTTGTCATAACTGATGGATTCCAATTGGGCTGGGCCTAAATGATACTATGCCATCAGAAGTGAAACAAGGACTCATTGAGCCTAGCTGGGACCTGCCATTGCTTGGCGTGCTACTAAGAGGGTTAGGCCAGTCACACTCACAGACACCAGATCAGGTAGTCTGACCATCGCAGCCTCATAATATCAGGGTTTGGATGAGTAGGACCCAAATGCAGGAGATGGAGGCGTCAGGAGCTCCAAAACAAGTGATTTACTTTAAAACATATATCGCTGCCAAGCAGGATTCAAAGAGACAAGAGCCTAAACTTGATATGGGGGGAAAAAAACAACCAAAAAACATAATAGGAAACATTTGCATCTGCAGGGAACAAAGGAAAGACAAGACAAGATATACACATAGGGCTTGACGAGACACAGGTGCAAACGATCAGGGCAGATGTAATCAAGGAAAGTCAAGACAAAACTTAAACACAAGGACATGGGATTTCAAAATAAACCAGAACCTAAAAAAAAAAAAAAAAAAAAAAAAACGCATCAAAAACCGCAACCAAAACCCAAAACCGTGAAATATAAGTTATTAGGGCAACTTGGAGTGATTTTGAAATTATCCGCTCGACCAGAGGACTGGGCTGTCATCAAATTGGTATCATGTTGTTAGACCTGGCCAGCAGCCTTCAAATTGTAGCAAAAATAGCTGCTTCTGGCTGCTTAGCTAAGCTTAACCCCCAAACCCCTCCACGCCAACTCAAAACCACGTGCAGAGGTGTTTTAGAACATTTAATAGCACAACAAACCATATCTTGAAAAATAAAAATGACTATTCCGCTGTCGGGTTTCTATTGTCAGCGATTTTTGTTTTAAAGTTTCTATTGTCAGCTCAGAAACCAAGTCAAGTGATAAGCACTGAGTAGCTAAGGTGATAGCAGCTAATCATTGGCTATGGCAACAGTCAATCAAAAGACCTGAGTTATACTTCTGCGTTAAAACTACGTCATAGCTACAATGTACTGTAGGTGTAAACCCAACAATGTAGGCTACGAGCACCTCTCTCCAACTACGCACCATGTTGACACAGACCATAAGAAATGTGATTGCTTGATTTATTAGAGCCCGAGCACTTACAGTGCGAAGGCCCTATTGTATCTGTAGGAATTTTTTTTTTTTTTTAATTCTTTCTTCTGATGAAAGAAAGGCCTTTTTGCCCCCCTAAACGTGCCCCAAAAGTCACCAAATTTAGCACGCAAGCCAGGCCTGGTGAAAAATTTGATATTTAATGGTTTGCATTAATGGGCGTGGCAAAATGGCTCAACAGCGCCCCCTAGAAAACTTTGTGCCTCAAGCCCCACAATACAGTTGCATGCACGAAAATCGGTACACACCTGTATCATGTCGCAACTTAAAGAAAAGTCTCTTGGCGCCATGGCCGAAACCGAACAGGAAGTCGGCAATTTTGAATTAATCGTGTCATTTTGGCGAAATTTATGCCATTTCTTCAGCCGCTTCAGAGCCCGAACCGTAATATGCACCCAGGTGTGTTATACATCAAAATGTGCGTCCCCATCCTGCGACGATGCGCATTACTTTTCTCTTTCAAAAGCGTTACCGTGGCGACGCTAGACGCCAAAAAGCAGTCCCCCCTTCATCTGATTGGTCCATATTTGATAGTTCCTCAAAAGTCACCAAATTTTGCACGCAAGCCAGGCCTGGCGATAAATTCGATATTTCATGGTTTGCATGGTTTGCATTGGGCATGGGCGTGGCAACATGGCTCAACAGCGCCCCCTAGAATACTTTTCTCTGCCATAACTTTGGAATGGTTTGACATAGAAAGTCGTGGGTGGTGTCATTTCTGATATGCTTATGGGGGGCGGTGGCCATGAGTGCGAGGGCCGGTTCATCGCTGCTTGCAGCTTTAATTCTTCTTAGTTTTCAAATTTCTTCTTCATGGTTTTCAAGTTGTGTAGAACAATAGTTTGCTGCAATGTCTGTAAAACAACCGATGCTTAACATTTATCAGCTCCAACTCACATAAAATATATAGCACTAACTATGGTGCTGCAGAAAAAGAACCTACACTGCCACGTAGTGGTTGGTGCTGTAACTACAGAGCGAATGAAAAAACCCCAAAGAAGTATAAACACCAGAGATGGTTCAGGGTGCCACATTGGTGGCTGCTACACAGAAATCAGGTTTAAGTTTGCCTGATGTAAAATCTAACTGTCCTGAACAAAACCATTTTTTGAACCACACTGTAACATTGGATATATACAGGGGTGCACTCAAGCCAGCCAGTACTCCAGGGCCAGTCTACTGCATGTTTTAGATGTCTCCTTGCAGCAACACACCTGATTCTAATCACTGGTCGTCATTAACATGTCATCAAGATCTACACAACTCTGTGGGTGACACAGCCTTGTCTATCAGGGTTGCGTTGAGGCAGGGAAACATCTTAAACGTGCAGTAGACTAGCCCTCGAGTACCGGCTTGTGTGCACCCATGGATATATAACATTCGTCCATCCATCTATTTATTTTCTATGTCCATTTTATCCTGTACAGAGTCACGCATTTCAAAGTACAGTGTCAGTCACTTGCTGTATTTGTTGTTTCCAAATTGAATTCACATGTTTTGGAATTTTTGCAAGCTTAACTGCAACGTTTAACTAAGTCACTCATCCTTTTTTGTGCTTCAGTGTTTTCAAATGCAAGACTTATTGCAGCGTGCTGGCGGTGAGATTTGTTCTTTTGTTCCTCTATATACTGCCATTTATTGAGCCAAAAAGAGAGAAGTTTACACATACGTCACAACCGAGTACAAACCTTTGCTAGATCACCAATGGGCAGTTTGATGATCTCTAATACCATATACAGTGGGGAAAAAAGTATTTAGTCAGCTAGCAATTGTGCAAATGCTCCCACTTAAAAAGATGAGAGGCCTCATCTGTATTATTAATTTTATAGTTCAGAGACATTTCATAATATAAATACTTTTCATTCTAATTTCCTGTGTCCTATCTGGTTTAGATCAACTTTTCCTCCTGCTGGGAAGTTTAAAGTCATTAATATTTTATCTTTTACTTATTTTTTGTTGGCTTTTTAAATGTTAAAGTTGAAAGGTAGTGACTAAATATATTGAACATCCTAAAATAGGCAAACTTGGCTAAAATGGACAGTTTGCCAACACTCGTGAGGGGCTGCTTTGTTTGTATTGTCGGTTGAAGGCTTGGAAATGTCATTCATATTCAAACTAGGAAAACCTGACGGTTGTCACATTTTCTCTGTCCACTTGCATGAAGTCACCTTTTTACCCAGCCAGGGGTGGATGGGTAATAAATCATTCTATGTCCAATCTCTGCATGTTCTGGAGATAGGCTATTGCTATTTCACTTCACATTGATTTGAAATGTGTTTGCCTCCCTTCTTTGCGCAAGGTCATCTTGCACCATGTATGAAAGAGATTACCCATTTTCTGCAAAAAAATCAATTTTTTTTCTGAGCTCTTTTGCTCTGTCTTTTCCAACACAACAAAGCAAACACTGATGGTACAGGTGCCAGGCAGGGCATCCTGTCTAGCCGTGCCTATTTGTTTTTTTATGTGTGTGTTCACCTTTTTAAGAAATCACTCAACTTCCTCCTCAGAATTTGCTTGAAAGGACTGTTTAATGATACATGGTAAGCTCACAGGCAGGTCTATATGAAAGACCACAAGGTACCAATTATAATATGCAAATACAAATACATACAGTGTATTCAGTGAGCGAGGCAGAGATTTGATCCAAGGGTCTAACAGAAAGGTTACAATGACAGATGTGTTGAGGTTAAGGAGAATATTTGGCACTGGATAGAAGATCTTATGATTTTATGTGACCATTAAATGTGACGAATGGATGCATTTGGAAGGTTTTTCCCTGTCAACTCCTTCAAAAAATACAACCAAACAAAATGAAATGAAACCACCAGAAGCGGAACATATCAGAGCCGGGCCGGGGGGCGGGGCATATGAACGGGCCCTTTGCAGTGGGCCAAGTGATCGATGATGACGTATGACGTTGATAGGCGGCTGTTGATGACGAACGATTTTACCCAAAATACATTTGGAGATTAACTTACAATTTTTGTTTTAATGTTAACTGTGAGTGTGAAAATCTCAGCACAACATACTATACAATGCTTTATACCTAATATGAACCAAGTGGTGCCACAAAATGACCTTCCTCATGAGTAGTTAGTGCAGGCTTATATTTTGTCTTTGAGAGTTTGGGTCTGCTGTCACACACAGCTGCAATGACCTATTGAGACAATCATTAAGTTTTTAGTCTTAATCATTCTTGTTCTGTTAATTACCATGCACTCAATTTTTCCGTATCACTTCTGCATCAAAGCTCCTGATGTACATCTTGACCCATTTACATGCAAATGATGAATTAAATTTGCTGAATTTGGACCATCTGTCACATCTTTATTCTTGTTAAATTAATCCACCCAGTTTGGCCCATATAGTCACCGTGGTAGTTAAAACATATAATACAGAAGTATTATTTTCCTCCAAAACAATTAGTACAAAAGCAATATGTTTAAAAAAAATAGCCTGTGAGCAACAAAAATAAGCAAAAGAGCTACATTTCGTCAACAAATGGGTGATAAATTTAAAGGCAATTTTCTTTAAAGAAAGGTTGAAAGGAATTGACCTAATTCTTCTTCCATCATGCAGTCAGGCGGCTGAACTCCTCCAACTTAACACTTGGGATTTCTGATCTGGTTGGTTAATTCACTGATATCAATATGGGGATACTAGGAAATCTTTGCTAAGCAGAAGAGTATGGAACTATGTTCACAAATACCATTTCAACCCGTGCAAAATTAAGCCTCAATGTAACCTTATCCAGAGAGGTTGTCTGTGAGCTCAAAGACAACTTGGATGGAACATCACACAGTAGAAACGTGTACTGTGGTCAGATAAATTAATGTTCCAGATTTTCTTTTGAGAAGTGAACAATGTATGTGTTACGGTTTGGGTTTCATTTTCTGTGTTTTACTTGGTTCTTCAGTTTTGATCTTGAGTTTGACTTGTTTCCCACTTTATTTTGAAACTCTAGTTTGAGTTCCCTTGGCCCCATCTGTCCTGATTGTTTGCACCTGTGTCTCATTTGCCCCAGTAAATGTATATATTGTCCATACTTTCCCTTCTACCCTGCTGATTTGTCTGTTTCTACCCATTTTTTTTAAATTTTTACCCAGTTGGTTTTCCCCATTTTGGATTGTCTTTGTTTTTAGTTAGAGGTATTGTAGATTTACTTTTTGGATTCCTGCCTAAGCAGCACTTTTAGTTAAATAAAATACTTTGTTTGGAACCCGTGCAGCCTGAGTCTCCTGCATTTGGGTCATGCTCATAGACTGTATATAACAATGGACGAAGTATTCACTCACGTGACTCATTGGTTTCTGAAGACCACTTTGAAGCGCTTTTTCCTCCGTGCGGGATGCAGCCATGTTTCTTAGCAAGGCAACAGGAACATGCCCACTGCATTTCATGCCGAACACTGCTGAAATATTTGCGATATATATGCAAATGCTTGTCGTTTACAGATGAGGAAGCGATAACGGCTAGCCATTGGCTTAGCCGACTGTCAATCAATCATAGTGCTATAAATAATGGAGGGACTACCTGCCTGCCATCACGTTCAAAGGTTGCATGGATTTCATCTTAGATCCTTGTACAGAAATCTTGCCAAAGCAAAAAAATATCACAATCAATGTGAAAATTAAATGCGGATACATGAGTACAACACTCCTCCCTGTCTCCTTCATCAAGTATATTAATTTGAATATAGTATAAAGTATTAGTATCCATAAAAACCAAAAAAAAAAGAACATTCTTTGATTGTGGGCTCGAGACACTCCTGTTAGTATTTGAGGAAGCTTAAAAGTGGGAGTGTATTCTTAAAGCTGTAAAACAGAAAATCTGACATAAAAATCAACTTGAGAATGTATGATTTGAGTGTTGCAGCCACAGGAGGAGAGACCAGCCTCCATCTTCAGAGAAATACTTTCTGGAATCCTGCAGCACCTGCAGGCAACTCGATATAAGACTCCGAAAGCATATATTATATAAACATTATTTAGATATTGCTTAGTCACATAAATTCGTATCAATGCAACCAAACTTTCAGCAACGTTAGATTTATATAAAAGGAAGCGACATTAGGGAACCCATTGTTTGCTGCAAATTGTGTTTTAATGTTTGTCTGTTCAGTCACAGTTATGGGATATTTCAAGGATCTGGGTTTTAACCCGATTAGTCGTCCCATATGGCCGCTATGGTGCTGTTCAGGAATGACAGAGAAGTTGTACCGGTCTGCAGCTGCCACTGAATGGTTCATGTTGCTCGGAAGCAATGCATGGCTGGGTCGAGTTCAGCACAGAGATCTACCAGGATCCTTTTGGTAACTTAAATCAGCTAATGATACATTCGTCATCTTGGACCAGCAGGTCAGCGTTGTCCCTCGATACTCTTCAATGTCTTGTAGTTGGACCAAAGCTTCCACAGCTGCACAAATACCCATGCTTCATGCAGTCATTCATAGGAAACACATGTAATTGTTTAACCATTTCATTTTAGGACTAATCTCATGTGACTTGTTAATTATTATGATCCAACATTGTATTTCCTTTTCAGTCAGAATGAGAGTTTTATTTCATGTGATGGATATCTGTGCACCTCACAACCATCATCTCATTGATGTGTGTCTGCTCATGTTGTTAGAGAGAAAACTTATCATTTTACTTAAGATTCAGGTTATCACTTTAACTCATAATATATGTGGGGAAATTAGGTTACATGTGCTTTTCTTTCATTTTTCGAGTGTAAATCACTGACATATATTTTCACGCCAGGACGGAAAATTGGCATGTCCACACAAAGTTGATCTTTGAACACCCAAGGGTGAGCGTGGAAAATGGAGCATGCAAGTTCTTTGTGTGCCGCACTTTCATATATAAATCCCTTGGTCCGTTGGTATCCTCAATATCTAAATCCCTTTTGTGAGAAAGAATGCCTACATTACAAGGTGATACAAGCTTTACAGTCTCAACTGTTTTGGCAGGTCTGAAAAAGAGAGGAAATTAAATGAAATAATAAGCTGACAAGACAAAACATGAAATATTCAGTGTTCATATTGTCTACAGTGTAATAGAAGTTAAACCAAAGGAAAAATGTTCATGTCAATTTTTTTTTGTAATTTGGGGTTGCATATAAATGTGTGTTTACACATGTGTTTGAATTGTTTCAGAACCCATTTGTCTGTGTGTATTTTTTAGTGGAAATCACTACCATTATCAGTTTCATCGTCTCTGACAGAGAAGATTCCTTCTGCCTCTGTGTGTGTGTGTGTGCGTGTGCGTGTGCGTGTGCGTGTGTGTGTGTGTGTGTGTGTGTGTGTGTGTGTGTGTGTGTGTGTGTGACTGTGTGAAAGATTTACAAAGCAGTGGACCCTTTGCACATTATGTGAAGTTGTCTGACAACTGCTTTCTACTGCATGGCCCTCTGAAATGTTGGGGGGTCTCCATGGTTACCAGCAGACATGCTTCCCTTTCTTACTGTATGTTCAGTTGAAAAAAGGTTTCTCCCGAGCAAGAGAAATAAGGAAAGGAAACTGTCATATGCTGATCTCTGGCATAAACACCAATGTTAATTTCTTTCTTTTACGTATTTTTTTTCATTTTTTGCAGTGCTACAAATATTTACTTATATACTTGTTAATATTATTAATATTTATTTCAAAAGCTTTACCCTTGTATAAATTCAAATTTAATTTGGGATTCAATAAAAAAATTACTTCAGTAATCCCTTAAGGGAAATTAATTGTTGCAGTAGTTTCATGATTTAAGCCTCTCCCAGGAGTCAATGTAATTTTTCGAATATGAATCATATAAAAAAAAGAAAGAAAATAAGACAATCGTCTTAACATGAGACATAACAGAGTACCAGATGGGCTTTGTCACCTCTAATATCTGTTCACAGTGCACAGAGAACACCCCAGATAATTATATGCATGCTTTATGGTTCTGTACACCGGTACAGAGGTTCTGGAAGGAGATTTGTGAGGATTTATCCACATGGATCAACCACAGAATCCCAGTGTGCCCCACGGTATGTATATTAGGTCACCTGGGAGACACTCAAATAGATCCTAATTGGACACACCGGGTTCTCACTGCCTTATGTATCGCAAAGAAAACCATTCTAGTAAATTGGAAACAAAAATCCAGTTTATGTATCAACCATTTTAGGAATCTTTTATCAGATCATATTAGTAGTGAGATAATGTCTGCCTCCACTGAACAACATTCGGCTGAATTGCACTCTCTGTGGTCCCCGTTTATTGGCTTCGTTACCTAGTGGGGGCGGGGGGGTGGTGATCTCGTAGCCCTTGGGGTTGGGGGTCGGCTTGGGGGGTCTGGGGCGCGGGCCTCGGGTGGCCCCTGGGGGGCGGTGGGGGGGGCCGCGGGGCCCTGTCCCTGGCCGGTGGGGGCCTTGGGGGCCTGTGGGGGGGGTTACCTCATGGCGGTGGGGGGGGGGTGGCTGGGGAGGGCTCGGGCGGGGGGCTGTGGCTGGGGCGTCTCCGGGCCTCCCGGGGGGGGCGGGGCCGTGGCCGTGGGGGTCCCACCCGGAGGGCCCGGCCCTGCCTGGGTGGGGGGTGGCTGTCTGCGCTGGGGGGGCATTGCTGCCTTGGTCCTCCGTCGCTGGGCGGGGGCCAAGTGCCCCTGCGGATGTGGGGACTCCGGGACCCTTGGGGTGTCCGCCGGGGTGGCCTCGGGGGGGGGTGGGGCCGGGTCCGGGGAGCGGGCCTCCCCTGACCGGGGGGTGCACGGGCGGGCGCGACGGCGGGGTGGCACCATTCCCAGGTATCTATGTCTTATGTTGTCAGTATGAATGGGAGGATGTTGGACCGTTTCCCCCTCCGTCTGGGGGCTCCGGCGGCGCCGGGGGCGCCCTTGGAGGTACGGTGGGGCCCTTGCCTGGCTCGGGGGGCCGGCCCCCGTCTACTGGACGGCCGGTGGGGGGACGCGGGTGTCTTATCAGGGCCGGCTTTGCTGGTCCTGCTTCCTGGCTTCGGCCTCCGCTCCCCCTCTTGCCCCCCCTACACGATTCATACACACATAGGCGAAAGGCGGGGGGTCCGGGTCGTGGGGGGCACTGTCCCGCGGGGCCTGGCACTCCCCGCCTCACGGTTTTAACAGCAAAATAGACACTGCACATTCAACACTTAATAAATACATTTGACAAGGACACGTAGTTCGGGAGGGGGGGGGGTCTGTGTCAATCGATACTTGGCCCTCCCTCCTCCCTGTTTTTATGGCATTAATCACATGCACTCAACACAAGGGGCGGGAGGGGGTCCCACATCACCCGCGTTCCCTCACCGGCCTGGGCCTGGGACGGGTGGGTCGGGTTACCCGGGCCTGGCGGGGCCCGCCGTGCAGCCTGGGGTGCCTTCTGGCGGTGCTGGATCCCCCCGGGGAGGGGGAAACGGTGCGTGATTGTATGTCTGTGTCGGTGGGAATGCGGTATGGAAGGGTCCTGCCATGGAGGATTTGAGCCTCCATTGGCAGGACATCAAAAACTTAATAATTTATCAATATTATTTTATACAAAGATGGTTATTATTATTATTATTATTAGTATTATTATTAGTATTATTATTATTATTATGTATAGTATATTATATTATTATTAGTATAGGTATTGAATAGGTGAATGGATGAAGGAATGGGATGCCTGGGTCTGGGGCCCTCCGTTGTCGGGCCTGCGCGGGTGTCGCCTTGTTGGGGGGTTCCCTCTCTCCGGGCCCGTCTCCGGTCCCCCCCGCTGCCTCTACGGCGGGGCGCCCCTCTGGTCTTGGAGGGCCACTTTCGTGGGGGACGGGTGCGCCTGCCCGCGTCGGCGGCCGGGGCGGCTCTGTCTCTCCGGGCAGGCTGGCCCCCTGCCGGGTGGGGGTCGTTGGCCTGAAGGGTGAGGGCCTCCTGGCCGCATGTCCGGCCCGGACCGGGTGGCCGGGGATTGCCTGGGTCGCGGTCCGCCGCCGCGGGATCCCTGGCTGCTTCTTTCCGCGCCGTGGGGGCCCCGCCCGCGGGCCCCCTCGGCCGCCGCCGGGTGGGGGGGGGGCCTCGCAGGCGGTGGGTTGCCTCCCTCCTACTTCTCCCCTCTGTGGGGTTGCCGGTGGCCTGGGTTCCGGGCTCTTCCTTGTCGGCCTCTGGTCTCGCGGGTGGCGGGGTTGCTCCCCCCCCTCCCCCACTATAGATACACTTCAGGTGGAGCTTTGTTTGGTTTATTACACACACACACACACACACACACACACACACACACACACACACACACACACACACACACACACACACACACACACACACACATACACACACACATATAGTCATTTAGTCACATGCATACACACACACACACACACACACACACACACACACACACACACATGCATGATCATATACATACACACACACACACATAGACATACACACTGGCTTGTTCACCTGCATGCTGGCTCTCTAGTTTTTGGGTTTAGGTAGCGGTAGCGATAGCTTAGCTCAGACTGCGATCAGATCTCAAGATTTAGGTCGATTGCTGTTCGTGTTTTGGATGGCTCCGTGCCGGTTTCGTGCTTTGTTTGTGGTTTTTTTGTTGCAGATTTCCAGTGCTTGACGTGTGTCTCCGTGTGTTCCTGCTTCCTGGATTGGCAGTGGATGTCGTCACCCCCCCCCCCCACCCCCCCCCAAAAAAAAAAAAAAAAAAAAAAAAAAAAAAAAAAAAAAAAAAAACACTGGGTTTGTATGTGTATATTTATGTATGTGTACGCATATGTGTGCGTATATATATATATGTATATATTACATATAGTAATAATGCACATATATACACTTTTGGTTTCTACCGTCATGGTATCAATCAATAATATGTGTGCAGACAAGGTTAAAAAAAAAAAAAAAAAAAAAAAAAAAAAAAAAAAAAAAAAAAAAAGAGACATAACAGAGTACATATTCAAAAGGGAGTGAGAAGAAGTAAAACTTATAAACTCTCACCCCCTCTCCTTAAATATGACTAGCTAACACATGCGAACATAACATTATGCAAACATAAAAAAAAATGTTTTTTAATAAAAATAAATAAAAATAAAAAAACAAAAACAATCAAAACAAGACAATAAAAACACTGTAACAACATAAGCTACTGACTAGTGTAAGAAAATAAGGATAAAAATAGATAAATAAAAAATAAACACTATCATTGCACCCAAGCATTTTGCTCATCCCTGTATCTCTGAAAAATAATATCTTTGTATTTTATTTTAAACGGTTTAATATTTGGACATTGCTTTAATTCCCTTGAAAACTTGTTCCATAGCCTCACCCCGCTGACTGAAACACAAAAACCTTTCCAGTTTGTGCGTATTAATGTGACATTAAAATTACTTTGTAAAGGTTTATTGTTGTGCTGGTCAGTGTTGCAGTGGATCTGATGAAGTTTGTTACTAAAGACACTGTTGCTGAGTCACTGTGTTGTGGAGTGGATGCTTAGGGTTGTCCATGATCTGCTCAGTTCATGAAGTATCCCCCTTTGCACACTCCAGCTCCAGAGCAGTCCCCAGAGCCAGCCTTCTTTATCAGTTTGTTCAGTTTCTTTAAGTAAACTCTGCTATATCCCTTCTTATGAACAGCATCAGCATTGCATCTCCAGTCAAGTCTGTTGATCAGGTACACACAGAGGTATATATACTCCTCCACCACTTTTACTTCTCCTGCCATGATGGAAAAGACTTAATCCTGGCACTCCTAAGATCCACTTCTCTTTTTTTCATTTAAAATTAGATTATTGTTTTTCTACACCATGCCGCAAAACAGGGCACCAGTGCTCCTGTGCTGCTGACCACCTGGTCAGAGACACAACCATACAGTAATCCACTTGATTGTGGCGGTATCCACCTGCGTATTCTGGAGTTTTTTTTAGCTATTAATGCAAGCTGGATCCTGTTAAATGTACTGGAGAAATCATATAACATGATATTAACAGTACTGCCTACCTTGTTCAGCTGTTTATGGGTTTGTTGAAGCAGGTGTTGATGGGGTCTTTAACTCCAAGCCCACAATGACAAGCAAACTGCAGGAAGATGCTTGTTTGGTTATCTGGCTGGGTCAATAAAAGTCTCTTCAGGTCTTTCATGACGTGGGGTGGTCAGGCTACAGGTTGGATTAGGAGTAGATGGATGAATGGATGACATCTTTTTGGAACAGGAACAAGGCAGGTTGTCTTCCACAGCACCGTAACCTTCTCCTGGGTCAGGCTGAGGTTGAAGAGGTGCTGCAGAATCCCCCCATAGCTGGGGCCTCATGTACAAAGAGTGCATGGATTTCAACGTGAATCCGTGTGTGGAATTCTTGCATATGCAAAAAAAAAATTCAGATTTTCAAAACTGTGCGTACGCCCAAATCCACGCACGTTTCTTTGAACATCATAATCGACATGGAGTTGAGCGTATATGCGGGAGCACAACACTCCTCCCTGTCTCCTCCCTCAAGTAGATTCATATAATGAGCATAAATATCCATTAAAAAACATTCATCTTAACAAGGAACTTGCAAAAACAAGTAAAACAAATAAAAAAAAATAACCATTGGCCGTTAGCTGGAAACACTCCTGTCAGAGGTTGAGGCTTGGAAAAATTATTTATTTGGGGGCATTTCTTCCGATTTAAGCTGTAAAAATAACGCGCTGTAGTTGTGTTGACCGCATTACAATATGGGTTACATTGTTCTTTGCTTTGTGTTGCATTCCCGAGAGTTGTGGTTTTATTATGTTCGTATGGGTTTGTGAATGTCAATATTTAGCCCTAGTGCATCATTACACTCTTTTTTTCTTGTTTGTATTTTAAGAACCGACACTATAACTTGAGTGCGTGGGACTCATTCCACTTTATGGTCACGCATATTGTATACTAACGGATTAAGCCCAATGTACACGTGTATTGAGTCTTATAGTTGGCATTGTAGATGTTCGCAATCACCACTTTCATAAGTATAACAATGTAAACAACATAAACTTATATTTAAAACATGAAGCATCATGATCTGATTCCTCTGCTGCAGAAAATAAAGACAAGTTGTGCCAACATGATTTTCGAGGTGCAAACGTGAGAAATAAAGAACAAAGTTGCTGTAACTCGGAGTGTTGCATCCGCAGGAGGACAGACCGGTCTGGGTCCCGGTCCATCACCGGAGAAACACTTTCTGGAGTCCTGCAGCACCTGCCGCCGACTCGAAATCAGACTCTGAAAGTTGCCTAAACATTCAATAACAACTTTATTCATTCATTGCTGAGTCACATCTGTTCATACCAACCAACCTTTCAGTGACATGTTAGTTTTATTTTAAAAAGACAACTTTAAAGTACCGGTTCTTCGCTGCAAATGGTGTTTTAATGTTTGTCTGTTCAGACACAGTTATGGGATATTTTGGCTTTTATCTTGAGTACTCGTCCCATACGGTCATCATGGCGACTGAGATGTCCGGCCTGTCAGCAGCTCCCGCCGAAAGCATCATGTTGGTCCGAACCGGAGCAGCTGGTCCAGTTCAGGGCAGAGATCCAGAAGGATCCTTTTGGTGACCTAAACCAGCTGATGGTCTAGTCTTCATCCTGGACCAGCAGATCAGCGGTCCCTGAAAAGTGTCTCCATCCTGATACTGCATCAGCAGGTTCTGGTAACGAGGCCAAGGCTGCCATTGGGATTTGCGGGTTACATCGTTGTGATCCTACCTTTTTAGTTGTATGTTCAGACCATGTGGTTAATTGTGAGATTGTTGCAGCTCCACTCGTGTGTAACTTATCCGGTGATGTGGGGACTGTCGTGTCCTTCACGTGTGGTCGTGAACTTATTGTTGACGTCACGTTTCCTTATATTCTGGACTTCACTGCATCACCAGTGAGTGCCGCCTACCGACAAACTGACCGTGAGCGTATAAAGTGGCGTACACACGTTTTTTGTGCCCCGCACTCTTTGTACATGAGGCCCCTGGTCTGTATAGGCTTCCAGGACTCTTTAACTGACTGCTAGAGACAGAAGAGCAGTGGTGTAAAGTAACGAATTACAAGTACTTCGTTATTGTACTTAAGTAAGATTTTTGAGAATTTGTACTTTTATTGATACTTTCATTTTTCTGTACTTTTACTTTTACTTCGTTACATTTTCAAGTAAAAAATCGTACTTTTAATCCGCTATATTTAAAATTGGACACGTCGTTACTCGCTACAAATTAAAGAACAGCGGGGGCTGATTTATGGTTCCGCGTTACACCGGCGCAGAGCTACGGCGTACGGTACGCGGCGACGCACACCCTACGCCGTAGCCTACGGCGTAGGGTGTGCGTCGATTTAACGCAGAACCATAAGGCGGACGGGAAGGAAGGGGGGCGCGTGAATATACCGAGAAGGAGCCGCAGCTCCCGGGAGAGTTGCGCCGCAGAGGCGGGCCGGAAGGCCGGAGGAACCGCCGTCGCGTCGAGTACCGATGAGGACTGAAGCCTGAATTATGGTTCTGCGTTAAATCGATGCAGAGCCTCGCCGTAGGGTACGGGCCCTGCGTTGGTGTAACGCGGAACCATAAATCAGCCTTGAGCGGCAGCCGATGCGTGTCCATGCGCACCATTCTTTGATTCCACCCCTTCTAAGGTGGTTTTGGCATTTAAAAGTTCAAAAGTCTCATCCTTTATCAGCTGGGGTTGCTTAATGTTGTCACTGCATACTACAGGCTGGGGGTGAACCTGTCAGCGGGGCCAATGGGGTAACGCAGCAGTGATGAGCAAAGGGAGAAATTTAAATGGGGTAATGGAGACAAACGCTAAAGGGGTCAGAGTTGTAAGCAAATTCTTGGATTCTTCATTTCTTGAAAATAATTTTGTACTTTGAATTTTGTACTTTGTACTTTGTACTTTGTACTTTTTACTTTTGTACTTAAGTACATTTTACACCATGTACTTTTGGTATTTTATTATATTTAAGTTGAGGTACTTTTATACTTTTACTTAAGTAATGTTCTTAATGGGTACTTTTTACTTTTACTTAAGTAATTTTCAAGCAGAAAATTTGTACTTTTACTTAAGTACAATATTTTTGTACTTTTTCCACCTCTACAGAAGAGTAGAAGGGGGTCCCAGAATCTCCTGATAACAATGGAGCAGCAGCAATATCTATGACTGAGGTGGAAGATGAGATAACTGAAGTGTGAAAGGGAAGCTGTGGGTCAAGGGAGGATGGGAGGTCTGTTTGGCTGAGGATGGGGGAGGAGGATGCTGGGTTCTTGAACTGAACCTGTTCAAGAATGTATTCAGTTCATTGGCTCTGTCTGTCCAGACTTTCCACCTATCTGGTCCTCGTCCTTGAAGCTGGCAATCTTCTTCATCCCTGACCACACGTCTCATATGTTGTTCTGCTGGAGCTTGTTGTCCAGTTTCTTCCTGAACACCTCCTTTCTTGTCTCTTGTCTTGACTTTCAGTTGTTTTTGCACTGACCTCAATAACTCTCTGTCTCCGTCTCTGAACGCTCTGATGAGCTCTTGCATGTCACTGGTGATCCAGCGTTTATTATTGGATGATGATGATGGATGGATGGATGATGATGTTGTTTATACAGAAGCGGATATAGTCAGTCACACACTCAGTCTTGACATTGGTGTCATCTCCATGTGGCTCACAGCGTACATCCCAGAGTAGCCTCAAACCACACCTCCAGAGTTTCTTCAGCTTCCTGTGACCACCTACTCGGTCATTTTGGTCACAGGTGGGTGAGAGAGACTGGATTATGAATCCCCTTGCCGAGAGCAGGTTGTGTAGAGGAGCTGTATGCACCGCCAATGTTTTTTTTGCATAAAACAAATCCAACGTTTTGTTTTCTCTGGTGGACCACTTGAGAGAGACGTGGTCGAAATCAACAGTGATGTTTAGAAATATGTCAGGCTGTTAAGTCTGTAGTTTAGCAACAGCAGAGCTGATGACATCACACATAGTTCTGGACAAGCTGATGTTGGATGTAAACTGTTGAAACAATAAATGTATAGGTAAATAATGAGAGCAGAAACAGCTAAGAGTTCAACATCCGGACTGCAGAAACAATGCTTCACTGTAGCATGTCCTGGATTACCATCAGTTGTTGACGAGGACTGCAATTCCACCACCCTTGCTAATTCCTTGCTCCTCTTCAAGCCTCTGTCTGCCCATATCGGCTGAAAGCAGGGCAGAGAGACGCTGAAGTTGGGGAATCTATAACCAAGAAATCAAAATCTCTTCCAGAGAGTGCAATCTCTTTCTGGGTTACACTTTTCTTTTCTCGCCATCAGCTGTTGAACACAAAAAGCACAACTTCAAGGGAAGAACCTGAGAGGAACCGACGACGGCCTGGACGACCAATTTCCTTAGTGAGATCCTGAACAGACGGAAAGTTCTGTTCCAAATCAGGAAACAATATATGAAGGAAGGCAGTAGTTGGAGTGGGCAAACTGTATATTGATAGTCAAATGTTTCATGACCAGAACATCACCCCCTGGCTCTACTAACAGTCTACAACCCAGGCCATCATTATTAATAACTCATAATGTAATGTGATCAATACCACTGCACCTCGGTTTAGAAAGTTATGCTTCATCCTTTTTTTTTCTGTACAAAGTGTATATTTTCTTTTTCTATATGTTACGTGTTTGTTCAACTGTTTCTGTGTCCACTTAACCACTCATCTCTTCTCCATCCTTTTATAGATTTATTCAACTAAGACAGGGGTCTGCAACCCAAAATGTTGAAAGAGTAATATTGGACCAAAAACACAAAAAACAAATATGTCTGGAGCTGCAAAAAATGTAAAGTCTTGTATCAGCCTTAGAATGAAGGCAGCACATGCTGCGTGTATCTATATTAGTTATAACTGGGGGAAGATTTTTTTTTTCATTATGCACTTTGAGAAAAAAGTCGAAATGTCGAGAAAAAAGTCGAAATATCGAGATTAAAAAAGAAAGGAAAAAGTAAGAGAAAAAAAGAAGAAAAAAAGAGAAAAAAGAGAAAAAAAGAAAAAAAGAAGAGAAGAAAGGGAAAAAAAGGTCAACATTTTTTAAAAAGTTCCAGGGAGCCAATAGGGCGGCGCTAAAGAGCCGCATGCGGCTCTACAGCCGCGGGTTGCCGACCCCTGAACTAAGAGAAGGAGAAGAAAAACACCACTCACTCACTCAGTCACTCACTCGCTCCCTCCACAATTGAGACAGGAATCAGACAATAAGATCCTAACATTATGAACTCAATTAAGTTCAAAAGTTGGATAATCCAAGGAATGAATTCACATGTAAAAAGAAGTAAAATATATATGATTATATAAATAAATTTCAGGCTGATATATGTCTTTTAGGAGAAACGCTCCCCAATGATTATTGGTGGGGATTTTAAAGGAGCATGAGGCAGGATTGAGGCAGGATTTATGAAAAAAAATCTGTATACATTTTAAGTTTTCTAGTAATAATGTCAGATGAAGCGTTCCAAACCCAAAAGAATGATTCCTCTAGTGTATCTCTCCGTTGCCTTGAACAGGCTGTGTGCTGCAAAATGTGCTGCAATTCTGGGCCCGAATTTCCCGCGCTGTCCTGCGGATGTGACGTCACATGACGCTGCATGCGCGTTCTCCCCGTTCTCCCGTGCCGGCTTCACTGTTGGCTGCAGTACCCCCGACGGCCGTCGTGGCGAAGGGTGGCGCTAGAGAGTCTCATTTCTTAAAAGGAGCCTCATGCTCCTTTAAATACAGTTCTTAATTCGGCACTAGATAGATCGAACAACTGCAGTAAAACACCCATCAATCAAACAGTTCATTGCAGATTTTGGTCTTGGAGATGGCTGCAGGCTAAAACACCCCAAAGACAAATAAATATTTTATTTTTCACAAGTTCATCAATCTTTTTCCCATATCGACTATTACTTGATTAGTAATTCCATTATCTCCAAAGTGATTGACATTGTAATACATCTTATCATTGTTAGTGATCACGCTCCCATCACTCTTACCTTGAATAAAGGCAAATCTGTCAAAATCAGCAACAGGTGGCCATTTAATACATCACTACTTGAGGATCTTGACTTTGATGATTATATTAAGAGAAACTGGGCATCCTTCCCTGAAATAAATTATTCACCAGAAAGAGCTCCATCACTTCTTTGGGAAACAGGCAACACTGTTCTAAGAGGACAGGTCCTTTCATATTCCTCCCATTAAAAAAAGAAGGAACAGCAAGAAGAAATAAGCCTGGAAAAGAAGATAGAATTAGACACTATGAACTCTTATGTAAATGTAAATGTACTTTATTTATATAGCACCTTACATCGACCTACAGTATAGGTGAACCAAAGTGCTTTACACAACATACAATCAGCAAAATAAAAAAAGAAAAAACATATGAACATATAAAACAAAGTATAAAAAAAAGTGTTGCCACACTACTGGGTATTTAAAGCCACCCTGACTAAATAAGTCTTCATTTTAGATTTAAAAAGGGCCAGGTCAGAGATCGCACGTAACTCACAGGGGAGCTTATTCCAGATCCTGGGGCTGGCAACTGAAAAGGCTTGGTCACCCCAGTGGTTCTGCTTTGACCTGGGCACTTCCAGCAAACGTTGGTTGGAGGATCTCAGAGCTCTGCCATGCTCACGCACCGTTAAAAGCTCTGATAAATAAGGAAGGGCAAGGCGTTCAGAGCTTTAAAAACAAACATTAAAAGTTTAAAATCAACTCTAAAACGAACAGGCAGCCAGTGAAGGGAATAGAGGACCGGGGTGATGTGCTCCCGTCTGGGTGTGTTTGTTAAAAGACGGGCAGCTGCATTTTGTACCAGCTGAAGACGGCTAAAAGAAGATTGGGCGATGCCAACATAAAGTGCATTGCAGTAGTCCAATCTGGAGCTGACTAGAGCGTGGATAGCTCTCTCCATGTCGTGACGGCTCAACACATTGTCCACTTGTCGGTCAAATTTTAAAAAGTTATCGAAAATAACTCCCAGGTTTCTAACTTTGGGACTGAAAGATCCGGACAAAGCGCCAAAGTCAGCCGTCACGGTATCACCAAACAAAATGCACTCCGTTTTGTCCTCATTTAAAGGAGCATGAGGCTCCTTTTAAGAAATGAGACTCTCTAGCGCCACCCTTCACCACGACGGCTGTTGGGGGTACTGCAGCCAACAGTGAAGCCGGCACGGGAGAACGGGGAGAACGCACATGCAGCGTCATGTGACGTCACATCCACAGGACAGCGCGGGAAATTCGGGACCGAATTGCAGCACATTTTGCAGCACACAGCCTGTTCAAGGCAACGGAGAGATACACTAGAGGGCTCATTCTTTTTGGTTTGGAACGCTTCATCTGACATTATTACTAGAAAACTTAAAATGTATACGGATTTTTTTCATAAATCTTGCCACAATCCGGCCTCAAGCTCCTTTAAATGTAAAAAATTGTGTGCCAACCACTGCTTGATGTCAGTAATACATTCCAGCAGGGAGCTTTGTGCACTAGTGGCTTTAGGCTTCAGTGGCAGATAGATCTGTAGATCATCTGTATAACAATGAAATGACAAGTTATGTCTGGCTATAATAGACCCAAGTGGTAACATATATAACGAAAAAAGAAGTGGATCAAGAATAGAAACTTGCGGGACGCCGCATGAGAGGGAGGCAGTGGAGGAGCAGGAATCACCAAGCATAACAGAGAAGGTTCTATCTGACAAATATGAAGTAAACCACTTGAGTACAGTGCTGTGAAGGCCAACATACTGTTTATAACCAAACTCCTCAAATTCAGTCTGATCTGCAAAAGTGTAAACTACAGCTGAATGACTACCTAAACAATAATACAAGATTTCTCATCTAAAGACTTAGACATGAACATTTTAAATTCAACAATAAGTATCTGGCCAAACAGACTTGAGATACAACCCATAAGATTAGTTTATATGCTGATATCCTCCTGTACTTAAAAACTCCTTCAACATCCTTCTCCAAATCATTAACCTTATTAATTCCTTCTCCAATATCTCAGATTACACTATTAACTGGTATAAATCCATCATACTACCACTGAACTCCAACAGTTGGGATGTGGCAACTAACACTGCGCACCTTTCACTCAATACAGGCAATATTAAATATTTGAGAATTAACAGTCTCCTAAGCTGTGGAGTTAATTGGCCTTATATACAGTTTCACCAAATTAACACACGCCCATTTGGAATTACGGACATTAAATCTGTCATCATGGATCACTAAGGCCTTCACGTACCTTAAAGATATCTATGAAAACAACACTGGTTCCTTTCTCTCACCTTGTACAGAAGGATGGCATTGGAGGAAATACATTTCCAGAAGGCAAAAATAAACAGTAAAATATCCAACCTCAACCTTCCACCGTCGCTTTCAGAATTACACTCAATTTATATTCACTGTGAAATTTTATCCAAAATGTACTAATTAATTGCTATGAATAACCTAACAATATCTGTCCCGACAACTTCATGGGAACAGGATCTAGAGTTTACTTCCAATGCTGACTCTTGGTCCCAAATTTGTAAAAATATATCTGTCTACCTCTGATGCAAATGTACAATTTATACAATACAAAGTAATTCACACAGAGTTATCTTTATGAGGGGATGTTTAAAATGGGTTTTAATGACACAAAAATCTGTACACAGTGCACACAAATGGGACTGCGCACCAGTCAAAACTTAAAAATACAAAAAAAAAAATTGGATTTTGTCATTTCCACTTAAAAAAAAAAAAGAAAGTAATTAATAAGAATGACAAATCTGTATAAACTTTTAATTTTATTCCCGTTGTCCTTAAATGCATATATATGTGACTTATGGGTTTTACCAAACTTTGTATTAACCCTTAATATATTTGCAGACTAGGGCTGAACAATTAATCATATGTGATGTCCCAATATAAAATGTGATTTTGAAATCGCAACCTGAGCGATTATAAGTTTGTCACCTGACGCGAGAGTGAGCAAGCACTTGACTGCATCAACTATTTATTTATGGTGCACTTTACTCTGTTGTGCAATGTTTCATACAGTTTATGGTTAGATGGACCAGTCTGAAACTGAATCAGCTGAAACTTTGTCTGGTGGTGCTTTGTGGTGTGCACTTCCACACTGTAGGATTATCTGGGTTTTTACAAAATGAAGACTCCTGGCAACGTCAGGTGTTCAGAGCAAGCCGTGCTAACATTGCTACTTCCCGGAGTAAAACTACAATCTTGTTCCAGCATTTAAAAAACAAACACCAGAGCCATATACGACAGATGTGTGGCTAAAATGTCAAACGTTAGTGTGCCAGACAAATCAAAGACGGGGATCACTGGCCAAAATGTTTGAAAGTGTCGCTTTTTATGAGCGCAGGTTAAAACGGCAAAGGAAAATCACTGTCAATAACTGAGTCCTTAGATCTGGGGCCAGCAGAGGGACCAAGCCGGGGTTCATAACGTTGATAAACAATCCAGGAATCACCGAGGAAAGACAAGACGCTGAAATTAGTTTCTGCATCCCAGCAAGACGAAAGGATCATTCCAACACATTTTGGTGGAACCAAGCCTTAAACCAGAACCAGTGCAGAAGCCACTTAAAGTGCTCAAACTAGGATTAAATTAGCTCTGGGACACATTCAATTTCTTTTATCATTTGCTTTGTGAAAATCTTAACTAGTTCAATTTTACAGTTTTCATTTGTCCCAATATTAAATATTTTATAAAATTTGATGAAAAACAAACAAACAAACTCACTTTTAAATTGGTATTACCTTAATTGTTTTGTCAGTTTAAACCTAGTTTCTTTGAAGTATTTGTTCTGTTGGTTTATGGTGTGGAAGTAATTTGGCTAAAATATGTATAAAAAAAAAAAAGAAAAAAGCATTAGTGATATTAGTCTGCATAGTACTGTACATTTACTGACCAGATTAAAAATATGCAAGACTTAAAACAAGGATGCCTATAGTCTTTGGAAGACTATTTTATACTAAATGTTGTTAGTATTAAAATCATCCATTAGGTTTTATTGAAGAAAAGAAATAGCATATTAAATCGGACAGGAAAGAAAGAAAATGGCAATTGGATTGTTTTCCAAAATCCTTCAGCCTTAAAGGAGCATGAGACAGGATTGAGGCAGGATTTATGAAAAAAATGTGTATACATTTTAAGTTTTCTAGTAATAATGTCAGATGAAGCGTTCCAAACCAAAAAGAATGAGCCCTCTAGCATTTCTCTCCCTTGCCTTGAACAGGCTGTGTGCTGCAAAATGTGCTGCAATTCGGGGCCCGTATTTCCCGCGCTGTCCTGCGGATCTGACGTCACATGACGCTGCATGCACGTTCTCCCCGTTCTCCCGTGCCGGCTTCACTGTTGGCTGCAGTACCCCCGACGGCCGTCGTGGTGAAGGGTGGCGCTATAGAGTCTCATTTCTTAAAAGGAGCCTCAAGCTCCTTTAATGCAGACAATGGGGGGAAAAAAAACAAGAAAACTTAATTTTTCTCCCTCTGCTCTGCTCCTGCTCTACATCCACAACATCTTCTCTTCTCATGGGGGACTTGAGGTCACAGTCTGGGTTAATTCGGCTTCTTGATATCTCGATAAGCTGCTCCCGCTCGTAAACAACTTTCCGTTGCTATGGACACTTTTCACAGCATCCCAACTGGAATGAATATTAATTCAAAAATTAATGACACAATGAAAGAAACTTGGTTATATAACTGAACTGAAATAGCCTTCAATATAGTTATGTATGAAGTGCAAGATTTCTGGGATGAACTAAGGATCCATTTAAAATGTCTTTTGGCTGTGACGTGATCCCCCCACCCCCAAACACACACACACACAAACACACACGCACAGCAAGACAGAAAACAGGGGGTGGAGGCAGCAGTTTACTGGCAGCTTCTCGGTCATGAGCAAGTGTTTGTTTTTATGTCAATTAAGAAAACAAGGCTTCAGTATAATGAGGCTAATGAGGAAGCACCTCATTTGGCTTTGCTTGTTTAACGACGTGTCAGAAGAGGACCAAAACACCCGTGAACATCTGCATGTGCATACACTGAAAACGCAATTGAGGACAGTGAAATACAATGTTCCCATTGTCCTCCACAGTAAATACTTAGAAATGTTTTCAAAAAGAAGCATTATGGAGCAAAATAAAATACGCTTGATAATGATCATGAACCACCTTGACTGATCAGCTTGATTATTTAAATTATTAATCAGTCTGAATCATCATAACTAATAGTGGCTGCAATCAGAGTTTTCTTTCATGGCTGATGATGAGTACCCTCCATTTCCATTATCATCATGCGTATGGTTGTCTGCACGATCTGCCCTGTAGTGCGTTGAAATCTGATGATGCTGATAAGGATAATAAGCAATTTTCAATGGTCTAGAGAGAAAAGGAGAGGGACGATCTATTGCTCTGCATTGACTTTAGTTATACTCATGTCAGTTGGTTCATTTCAGTGCTAATAGGTTTTCTGAGACACGGTGTGATAGTGACATGAATGAAGCGATGCTCTACTGAGGCCTGTAAACACTTTGGAGATACAAAGTTCAATTCTACTGGGTGTCAGATGAGTGTGTGTCCATCTGTATTTGCTCTTGATTTCCATTGTTTCTGTGCAGCAAATATTTGGACTGTTCATCTAAAAGAATGAAGACATATCAAATGTACCACAGGAAATTGAGGTAGGATACATTTTGAGTTTCAAGTATATATGTTCCAGGAAGCACAAAGTGCCATGAAATTTAACTGAGCAGAGAAAAGTGAGCAATAGATGCCATTCCTCATAACCAACTGAGAAATTATCTAGGCATTACAGTAGATACTTGTCCTCACCCGGCCCTTTTATTACGTATGCTTCAAACACTTTTGCCTGCACAAATGCTTAAACTCCTTGTGACATAGATTCAACAATGTGATGAAAAACATTCTTATGAAATCGTAATCCATATTGAGATGAGAGACTCAAACAGTCTTGCCGGCTGCTCACCTGTGATTCTAGTCTCCTATTCCACCAAATACCTAAGGTGCTGGTTCCCTTTGAGTAAAGTGAGCCTATCTGTGGCATTTAGGGTGTAACACCACCACCACCAACCCGATCTCTTTGTACAGGCAAGGATGGATCCAAGCTTTTCTGCAGCAGCAGAACTCAAGCCTCATCAGATGAAGCAATGGTTTTCAAATCTTCTTTCATAAAACGTTGGTGAGCTGGTGTGATTTTAACTTTAGTTCCCCGGTCTTAGGTGACTTTTGCTGCCATAGCCCATCTCCTTTGAAGTTTTTCATGCCGTGCGAGATGACCTTCTACATACCCTGGTGATACTTAGCCGTAACCCTAGTAACTGTTGACTTTCTAACATCTCAAACCAGCATGACCATTATCCTCCTTTAACACTTGGCATCCTCATAGTATTTTCAGCCAGAAAATACTATGTATACTGGATATTTCTCTGTCAGACCTTTGTCTGGATAGGTTGTGCATGAAAATCAGATCAGCAGTTTCTGAAAAAGTCAGATCTGACACTAACAACCATGCCACATTCAAAACAATTTAAAATCACCTTCCTTCCCTATTCTGATGCTTGGTTTGAACTTTTATATATAGGTCATATTGACCATTTCTAAATGCCTGAAAGCATTGCACTGGAATCATGTGTATAGCTGATGCAGTGGTTGCAATCAATAAACAGTTGAACATGTAAACCACATGAAGTGTCCAGGGGAATCTACATGTTAATTTTTTAGTACAATTAGCAAGTAGCTCTTTATACCAGTGGTTATCAAACCTTTTTCTCCCATGCTCTTGTCACGAGTTGATCAATGAGGACCCAAACGCAGGAGAAACTAGGAGGCAGGAGTTTAAAAAAAAGTGTTGATTTCATATCAAAAAAACAAACCAAAGGCGCTGCTGAGCAGGGTTGACCAAAAAACATGAGAGTAGAAAGAAAAACCTAACAGGAAACCTGGAGGGATGAAACAGGACGGACCAGCAGGGAGAAAGGGAAAGACAAGACAAGATAAACATAAAAGGGTTGACGAGACACAGGTGCAGACAATCAGGGCAGATGAGAACCAGGGACGTCAATAAAAAAAACAGAAAAACAAAGACACGGGTTTCAAAATAAAATCGGAGGGAAAAATGTCCAGGTCCAATGTGCAATCACCTTTTAAAGCAATACCAACAAAGTTCAGTCTCTAAAAAAAAGACAATAATCTCATCCCAGAATCTATGTGGCTGGAATTAGCTGTTTTTTTCTCTGCAAATCTTTTCAAAGCAATGTCACACAGTTTGATTATCACTGCTTTATACAAGTATTGTCTGTATTTATTGTATTACGTAAAGCTAAAAAGTATACCACACAGCTTACTATTGTGTCACTATCACAGCTAACACAGCTCCGAATTGTTCAAAATCCCCTCAGGCTGGGTGACGGTGGTATTTGCTAAGCCCAAATCCTCTGAAAAGGGTGTCCTTCATTAATGCCTAACCATATTCCCAAGTTGCTGGAGTTATTTGCATAGTAAATCCTTGATGTGGGCCAAACTCTGAAGCCCATTGAAATGTGAGATAGCAGGTGTACTCATGGTTTTTGCCTTTCTCTTTGATAACTGTTCCCATGTTCTACATGGTTGAGCTTTGAGTCACACAGCGGTGGCATCTATCTGTCTCTGACACACACACACACACACACGGTCACACACACGCACATGAACACACACACACACACACACACACGCACGCACGCACGCACGCACGCACGCACGCACGCACGCACGCACGCACGCACACACACACACACACACACACACACACACAGTGAAGGAAAGTATGTTCAAATGTATTTACACCACCATCTGCTCATACCTATCAAAACTGTCTATCATAAACACTTTACTGTGCCTGCGACAAGGTGGTCAAAAAATGGAATCTGTTTTACATTAATGAATTAATCCAACCAACATTTGAATACAAAATCAAGAGACAACAGATAAGGGGGGTGGGGGGTGGGGTGTGTGTAATGGTTAACTCCACACCGAGTGGTCCCTCAGTCAGAATTGTGAGAATGGGCATGTTGTCTGAGTCTGACATTCAGTTATCAGGCTGTTTATCCTCCCAGAGCTACACACATTCCAGCTGGCAGCGCGGGTATGAGAACATCTGATGATGGATTAACAGAGGAAAACTTTTTGGACTGGCGCGAAGCTTGGAGATGAACTCAGCGATTCGGTTTGCTATCCTTCTCTCCCAAAATGTCCCCTTCCTTTCCTGCTCTGCCCCTCATTCTCTGACACCCCATCCTTCAGTCTATCTGTTATTTTCTACACTTTTACTAATGCATTTTTCATTTTTTTATCAATCTCTTATCTGCTTTTGCAGCCATATATTTGCACGCATCAGGGGGCTATCACTCTTGTAATTGTTTTATTTGTCTTTTTTGTATTCTTCTGTTCCGTTTCCATTATGTATTGAATTTTCTTCACCTTTACAAACAATGAATCAATCTCTGCGCCAGGTGCAAGTCATATATTTCTCTCCATCTCTCCATCCTCCTCATCCTCATCTGCATGCTGGTCCGTGCACTTGCTGCATTAATTGTTTCTCCTGGTCTGACACCTCAGTAGCTGAGTGGAATATAAACTTTTCAGAGATATTGTGATATTGTGCTTCACCTGTGCGCTGTGATCGATGCGTCTCATTATCTTGCGTATCCATGTTGTTATCAAGATGACAACAACCAGTCAATATACTGGGTATATATCCTTTATTACTAACATTATCCTCTTCAGTATATATGATCTTACAGATCAATATAAGAGATCCCACTTACTTTGTCCTATTTACAAAAGAGCTAATATGAGTGTTCTCCTCCAGAATATCTGTCTCTACTCTACTATACATGCATCACACCTGGAATATTGTGTTTAAACAACAATAAGCTTTACAATTTAAAAAGTGTACAAATTAATCACACATGTTTTAATCCCATAAGACAAGGAAAGTCTAGTACCCCAATAACATAAATAAAACTTTATGTAATAATTGCTCGGGGGGGTCACGTTCTGGGTCTCTGGAAAGCGCCTAAAGACAATTTGTATTGTAATAGACACTATATAAATAATATTGAATTAAAACATTAGAATGTATTGTGTATTGGTTGCCCTATAGATACCAGGGTGGTTTAGTGGTTAGCAGTGTCGCCCGCTAGGTGATGGTTCCTGGTTTTCTCCGGGTACTTCAGCTTCCTCCCACAGTCTAGGAACGCATATCTTTGGTTGGCTGATGATATTTATTTAGCCTGTATGTGGTTGTTTGTCTATATGTATGGGGGTATTATTGTTCCAATATTATTTGTGTGTGCGTATCTCAATATTTGTGTGTGTAATAAGATTTGTCTGTATTCACATTTATGTGTGCGTAAAAAATCAGCCGGGAGCTCTCGATTGGCTGTCTTTGTACACGTGGATTTTGACACACTTCTGCTGTGGCAAATCTGTAAAAACGATCCGTGTGTAAAACGATTTGTCCGTAACATACTTTTGCTTTGCCCTTAGCTCGGACTCACAGGCTCACGCCAGGCTACAGTAGCAATACAGCCTTCACACCACTAGTCGGCGCGTAGCTCTCAGTCAGTACGTTCACGTGCAGCAGTTCAATCGGGTTTCTGATCGTATAAGACATCGTTCGGACTTTTAAACTGCATGCAAACACCTGAACCCCATCTACTTCTGACCTATATCGGACATTAAGTAATCGGGTTTCAGCACCTAGATAACCCGTTCGCAGTCGGGTTGTTAACGCCACGTAAACGGGGACATCGGATATTGCAGTCAGTCTTATGACATAGGTCTAAGTGAGTGTTTCAGTCCCATCTCCGGTCTGAACTGTTGCCTTCCAGAAGACGGTGTAGGACCATGAAGACACACCATAAGATTTGTGAAGGGTTTCTTCTCCAAAGCCATTACAATGCTGAACTCTGAGCTGAAAGTGCATCCTACAAATCAAAACTGATACCGCATAACTTTATTATATGAAATAATACCATTAGTTTATTCAAAGTACTATAATGCTGGCATATGGCTGTCAGGGTATGAGTGAATGATGCTTTTATTATCTTGTTGTGTCTATGTATGCAGTCTATAGTTGAATTTATGTATATATAGTTTGAATTCTCCCTTAATTAACAACTTTAATCATGTAGTTGTGGTGTTTAAGAAGAGTTTAAACTATTTTGTAATAGTCCCCAATGATAAGATGTGGAATGCTCAATCAATACCCCCTCCCCTGTAAATGAGCTCTGAGAAATGAGACTGAATATTAAAGCAGAGTGTAATATTACATTTCTGCCTGATACAAAGGGGCATCTACTGTTTCTTGGATTCAACCTAGATTTCCAGAGGGATGTACCAAAGGACTCAGAGGAAACTGGCCCTGGATGTCATTGAATAGGAATACAAGCAATCGAAGAAACATAGCATGTGAAATAAGCAGAGCAACAGCAGGCAGACAAGTATCAATAAAAGACATACTAAATGGCATAGAGTAGCCTGTGGATGATTATCAGGTTTACAGTGGATTTTGCAGCAAAAGCATGTTTGTTTTGTTTTTTTTTTCCAGCGGGTTATTAGTAATTCTACATCTGTCTTGGATTACTTGAATAATGGCCCTTGGTTCCTCCTGTATGAGTCATCACATAAAGGACGACCCTGTCGCATTGCGATTAGCTGGCTGTGAATTGGACAAAATGGTTTCATAAAAGAGAAATTTTTATGAGAGTATGGCTGGCCAGACTATATTAATGGAGCCATATGTTCTCTTCCTACTATAAGAAGACATGTGACTTATTGAGTTCATATAACATTGAGGTTGAGGTTCATCTCGCTTCAGGTGACTCCTTTGCTACAGTATATCTTTAACATCCTTCCCACATTACCTCTAATATCTCCCTTTGCTTTCCAGCTGATTTTAAAGGCTTTTTTCCCCCCACTTTTGTCTGGGCAACAGTCCAGCAGGGATCTTTAGAGAAGGAAGAAGTAGGAGGAAAAGGGAGCAAAGGGGAGGAGCAAAGGTGAATTGTGGGACTGTCCAGTCAGTATCTCCTGCCAAGGTAGCACAGAGGAATGTTTGTGTCTCTGTTTGCATTAGTGGTCCCATGTGTTTAAGCAGCAGAGGGTCATTTTGCCTCATCACAGATCTATTGTTTATGCTCAGCCACCACAGCGGTTAGTTGGCTTCAACATTCATCTGTCTCTATATATTGTCCCAATGGTTAGCAGCTAACCACTCAGACAATCAACGTCTCCCCCTCTGTTGCTGTGTGGAAAGCCAGACTTCAGCAGAGCACCAAGCTCAGCATGACAAGCTAGTGCATGACACAGAGTGCATCTCAATCATTCCTCTGGCTGTGAGCCATTTGAGATGGCATTGTGCATCTTTTCATTATAGCATTTAAATGGCATCATATTCTTCCAGAGTCCACCTCATTACCGGCCGCCTTCAGACCCAAATAAAATGATCATCAACTGAAGACTCAAGTCCATATTTTACCTCTGACCCGCTTATAACCCTGAGTCCAAACTGAGTCAAGGTCAGCTGTCTGCACTGTTCCCCGCCGTCGAGGGAAATAATTCACTCTTTTCTTTTGCATTTACACACCAGGGTGCATTGTTTTGCTCAATAAAATATTAATTTCACTTATTTTAGTCTGCATTTTAACTGTACTGTGTGATTGCAACCTTTTCTTACTGGGACTGATTAGAAAACACATTTTGTTTGTCTCATTAAAAACATTGAACATCATTTAGTACTCGTATGCCCTTTTGCATGTCTTCATAGTGACAGAAAAAAATAAAACTATATACAGGTGATGCTTGTGACTTGTTGACTTTGACATAATTCTAACATGCAAAACTGCATGCTGCTCTCCCAGCAGGTGTTTCCTGTTTTGAAGTTAGTCAGTCTCATTCATACACAACATACACTTTATATTTAATTTACCATTTAACAGCAAATTAAATGTGCTGTGGAGACTAGCGTATTTGTGCTTTCTACGAGGATCTTTTTGATCTGACATATGTTTGAAGCAGAACGACATGAATGATTAAAGCCATATCTGTATGCAGAGTTTACAATGTCACTAATGAAAAAGTCAGAGTCACCAAAACATCCAAATACAGCAGTTATGATGAATAACAAAACATTTTTTTCTTTCCTGAACTAGAAGAAAAAAAGCCCTCCTGAGCTACAGCCATGCAATCAGTGATTAAACATTGTTATCCCATAATTATGCACATATATATATATATATATATATATATATATATATATATATATATATATATATATATATATATATATATATATATATATATATATATATATATATATATATATATATATATATATATATATATATATATATACGTATGTTAATGTGCATAATATGTCAGCCTGAGTAAAGATTTAACTGGTAATAAAACATTTGTGGCTGGATATTTCCTATGTCATGTGTTGAGACCTGGTTGAGTCACAGTACTGCAGTGTGCAGTAATATGGGCAGGAAGCCTTCAAACCATGTCATATTAAAAGGTTCAGTTCGGTGTGTTTCTGTGCTCTCCTCTGTGTTTGATATCTCATTTGGCATTCCCTCTGTGCGGAGCCCTCATTATCGTATTCCTATGGAGTACACTGGCATTTGACATGCATACTCTGGCAGGATTACAGATCAACTGCCTTTTACAGCAGTACTTTGTCCCTGTCTCTTTGGGTCATCTCCATTCTATTCTAGCTTGACTCTCTCTTAGACCTAAAGATCATCGTAGACCTGAGGGATGCCAGGTGTAGGATGATTCACGTGTTAGTTTCACTTAAACATATACCTTGACGTTTAAGGTTAGATGTGTGTATATCTGGCATTGAATAAGACAGTGATGAGGGGCGTCCGTACATGCAGCCCCTTGAAGGTGATGATTTTAATATGAAATTTTTCTCATTTGTACGTGCACTTTAACCATATCTGTTGCTGCAGACGCTACTATCAGGAGCAGGACCTTGCTTTAAAAACATAAACAGTATCACAGAACACTTTTAGTATACATGCTTGAATCTAATGTAATGGGCACCCAGTGTATCCAGTTTGAATGGCAGCAATTTAGAGCTATTCATGAGGTAAAATGATCTTATGCGAAACAAACTGCGATCAAGAATTGGTGCAATTGCTGTATTTACTGAAGGCAGAACAACGACTAGCAGATGAATTGTGTCATAAAATCATTGGCTAAAAAACATTTTTTCTCGAAAAAAGACCAGAAGTTTTTTCTATATTTTCTGCTTAGTGCAAAACTAAAAATTGCACACCTCTGATCCTCCTGGCTTCAGCGGCCCAGTAGCCATCAGTCTCACCGTAGGTTTTATGTGCAGCATCTGACCCTGCTTTGACCTATTGTCTTGTCGACCACAGATGTTTGCCTGTGACCGACTGGTTGCTCTGGTAAATGGTCTCCACTTACATAGCAGTTTATTAAGTGTCTTTACATTGTTTATCATTGTACACTCACAATATGCGCTGCAGCACTTTGGATTTTGTCAATTATACCCTCATGGCACATTAGGGGGCAAAGTGAGGGTCCAGGCCAAGGACACTTTGATATGTGATGGGGCTAGGGATCGATAGGGATGGATACCATAATGTCTCTATACTTTAATCCCTTTTAATGTCTTGTGTTTTAAATTTTTCCCACTTGTCTGTTTGTATGAGTTGATACCATAATGCTGCTGTTACCATGAATAATAGACAAATAGCTGGTGATCTTTTTTCACCTTTCAAATGATTTCCACGTCTTTATGGTGTGATTGCTGTGTAGCACTATAATGATCACATATGTCCGCATTCACAAACACACCCTGCTTGGCTGGAATGTAACTGCAACATGTAACTTTGCGGTCCAGCCCAGATCTCTCTCTCCAGGAAACATCGAACTATGGCAACAGGTTGCACATCAACATACACACTTTTGCTGAGTACACCCCTGTCTTGCCATTAGAAGCTAACCAGCTCATTAGTCTCCACGTGTTCACCATGGCAGACATGCTAGAAAAGCTCAAGAGGACCAGGGTTGAGGAAGAGAGGAAGAGAAAAAGAGAAACTAACTGAACAAGGGACTGGAAAGGCAAAATCTTGAACTGGCTTTACCCATTGGTGAGAGCTAAGTGAATAAACTGGAAGAAAAACCGATATTGAACTGATTTTCTTCTTGCTGGATTACGTCTTATTGTCAATCATTGACTTGCTGTATGTTGTTGGTTGCTGGTTTTTCCATAGTTTGTTTCTATTGGTCGTTAGACATCTCGTAAATGTGCTACATTGTAGTCGGAGAAATGTCCTGACAGATGTTCAAGTGTGAGGGAGTTTACTGAAACTAGTTTGTTTTTTTGCGTCAATTCCTGTCAAACTATGAAGGCAACACCAAGTCAGGACAATTTCATTAGATGATAAATGCAAGTTCCCTTGTGTGTCAAATAAAAAATGTAATTTTTACTCACTGTCGGATTTTCAGGTGATTGGTTAGAGACGGGTCGAGCTTAAAATGCTGTAGGCCAGTTCAGGCCACCAGCAAAGCATTTGTTGAATTTCTAAACAGCTCTTTGGGACCTTTAGCTAATAACATTCAAGCATTTCTATGATTGCATTCACTTACTTGCACAAAAAAAAAAATCACAGACGTGGATATTTCAAACAATGATAAACAGAAAATACAGATAGAACGATGGTGCCTTGTAAATTGTTCCAACTACAAAGATTTGCATGATTTGAATTACCATATTTTAAAACAAGAGGAACAAGTTCCCTTGACATAGGCAAGTAATTGGCTCACTTTCAGTTGCATGCTTCTCTCTCTCTCTCTCTTTATCTCTTGCACTTGCCGTCATCCACTGGGCTGAATTAATGAGAGATCATTGGAGGGATGTTTACAAAATGAGCAAATGCCTCAACAATTAGTCTGCGTATATGACTGTCACTGGGGTCTACGTTGTCCCAAAGGGTCTATGCAGATTGCACAAGCAAGCCATCAGAATTGCACGCTGGAGGTTAAAGTGGTCGTTAGCAGTTCGAACCCCATCTCCTTTATGAGTCAAAGTGTCTATGGGCAACTTGGTCAACACCATATTGTTCACTAAATGGTATCACAGTGTATGTACCACATTGAAAAAGTGCTGCATACATATAACACATACAGTACATCAGAATAGTGTTTGAAGGGGAGACAAACGTCACAAAGCACTTTGTAAATCTTAGCTAAGGTTAAAAAAAGCATTGTACAAGTAAAGAATATTTACCATATTGTGAAATGGAATGCTTATAATCTCCATCAGTAAATCTTACAGGCCAAGGAGTAGTACTTATCAGGCTCTTCTTGCCCAGCAGCCTCACATCAGGGTAGCTTATAATTATAAAGTAATATATTCTATTATAAAACCCCGTAATCACATTATAGTGGCCCAGCTTTTGTCAAATGCAACTTGATTGATTTCAGCTCCCTTTTTTTTCTGCTTCTTATGACTGATCCTCTTCTTCTTATCATTATTATTCTTCTTCTTCTCTTTTTTTCATCCTTTAAGCCTTTGTAAGCAAAGAAGTGATTTCTTTTAAGAACATCTTCATACAAAAATCTGCCACTTCAATCTGTGGCTGTCCTTAAAAGTAAATATGAAATAACTCTGTGGAAGGTAATTCAAATTCAAGGTCTTCATGATTTAGTATTTATATTTGAAAGAATTCCATCCACCCATCCATGCATGTTGGATTAAGCAGTCTCTGCCACCTTTCCATTAGTACATTTCCTCCTGCTCCTGCTATCTTCCTGCTCATCTTTTGAGCTGCATTAAATCGTTAGTCTTTATTTGTTTCGGTTGTTTGGTTTGTCAGTCTTTATGTGGTTTGGTTAAACTCAGGGGAGAATTCTGATGCCGAAGTAGACTAACAACTTCTTAGAATGAAAGATGACTTTTGTTCAAACCCCTGTTAAATGTAGAACCGTGAGAACCCTGACCACTGTCTATCGCAGTCAGACACTTAATACTTTTGGTGGAGTTAGAAGTCAAACCCAACATGCATTTTACAATACTGGTCTCACCTTGCATCTTGAGTACACTTTACAGCATGAGGCAACGTCACTGATGGCCATGTCATTATAATCACTGGGGTTTCTGTGTGTTGATAAGGCATTATGGCTTGGACTTTGCTCTTCCCGTGCAGATGGATCTTACTCTTACTCTTTGTGCAGGAGGGACGTGATTGTGGCTGAATTTCTTCTAGCCTCCTCCAAATAGCTATTTGCTTGTGGGATCCCACAGTATTTGTTATTATTTTGAACATCTATTCTGCTCTCTTCTGGTAGTTTAACCACTTCAGCTGCAATCATTTTGTCTCTCTTCGACACCATTCAAACACATTTATCTACCAAATGCATGATAGATAGGGTGGATATTGATTTCTTTTGAACTGATGTGTCTCTTTGCATTTAGCTTGTTGAGCGGGTTGAACCCTATGCAGAACCTCAATGAAACAGAGCTCCTCCTTGGTATATAACTGACTCATGCCTACTTATCTTGGCTGCAGTTGTGCCTGAAAGGATGCCGCTATCTTGTGCACAGGCAGGGTATAGACCACTAGAAACAGGGAATAGCCCCCTTCAGGAACCTTCATGATCAGGACTGTTCAACCTTGGTTTAATCAGTCTGATTGGATCTATTCAGAAGCTAGATGTAGTTCTTTTGTAGAGCACTATGAGCTTCTTAAGCCAGTAGGTGTGTACCATGTCAGTGTCTGGTGCTGTGCAGCTATTCAAATGAGACTTTTATCATCCGTTCTTATTTCCACTATAGCTGTGAATAATTGGTCTTACGTGATGCCTCTTTCTGGCTTATGCTTTTTCAGTATTCTATAAATTCATTAAAAAATACTTTTATGGTCAATGAATGGGTAAGAAGCGGAAACAATTATAGAGTGAGGTCAGTATTTTAATGTAGCTTTCAGCTGAGCTGCTATTGTATGAGACTACAATGACGGGGGGTTGTTTTTTGTCTCGCTTTGCAGAGTCACTTTTTAAAAAATATCTACACCTTTATGATTCCCAACTATCTCTGTTCTTCCGAATGTTTCTGTATCAGAAAGGAAAAAAAACTGGATACAAAGCCCCGAGGGAAATCTTTTTCTTTCTGCTGGCTATGGCTTAGAGCCTTCAGTTTCACATAAAGGCGAATGGATGGACACAGATGCACTCACATCCTAATGCTATCACAGACAGACATAGATATACATATATATCAAAGCGCTTACACATTATTTTAGCTTTACAAAATGGCAACTTACCCGACACCTCTCAGAAGGATACTATTTCTACATCCTGCAGAGTTGTGCATGTTGTTATTTTTCAGTTTAAAAAAAATGCAGTGTAACCTTTTAAATCCTACTGTCACACTAGTGTGATCAAATCACTGGACTGGTTCTGCACGGTGCATGCCATGTAGTATCACCCAGTAGTTGCAAATTTGTATAAGGCCTCCTATGAAGTACTGTATGAATGCATGGTATGAATTAGAAACAGAAGTATGTATAACATCTGATCATATTTACGCTGCCTCTCCCTGTATACATTATCTTGTAGTACATATGTGCTACAGGAGACTGTATTCCAACTTTGTAGCTGCATGCAAATGTAATATAGTCAGATCCTTGAGGGAAATATATCTCATTACAATGGTCATGATCATCATCATAATCAAAGTGTAGTAATAATAATAATAATAATAATAATAATAATGGTTTAAAAAAAACTGTTCAACTGTATTACATACTGCATGTCACCTTTGTCACTGTTGCATTAAATAATAAAGTCATTTTTTACTATGCCTCTTATTTCCACATCGATAAACTGCATCCTGCTTTTGGGCCACGTATTGTTATTGTACTGTAACTGATTAGGCACTGGGTTATTGATGGACACCAAAATCAGGTAACATTTGACACATGATATTGCAATTTCACAAAAAAGTCAAGGTTTATAAGCAGAAGCACCACACTAAAATTATTAAGTTTAACATCATAAAGGTTCAAAAGCTACACATCGTGTCCAACAAATGTGAGTAGAAGATACAAATAAATCAATTAAATACTAGTTAGTCTATGAAGTGATTTAATAAAAGTCCAATAGCCAGTGCACAAGAACAACTGCAAATTAACTGGCTAGAGCTGCAATCACAGCAATACCCACAAGTTATTTTTGATGTAGTGTTTTAAAGATGTCCTAATGTTTACTGACGCTACCTGAAAATACTGTACACCGTGGCCACGCTCAAGTGCAAGGCCACAATGTATGCTGCACGCTGGTGGACCAATTTGACAGTAGGTTCCCTGAACGCTGACCCAGTAGCTAGTGCTGAGAACATAAAATCTTTATGAAAGCACTTAAAAGTGTGAATGCGCAAAAGTACAAGACATGTACATGACATGGCACACTGTACCTGCAAGTCAGGAAATGTCACTGTTCCTGCTGAATTTTCTGATAGTAATAGTAGATGCTCAGGAGAAGGACAGCCTTACTACTGTTATTTAGTAGACACTTTTGTTCAAAGAGACTTACATACAGTACAGTATGAGATAACAAAACAAACAAGAAATTTGCAATTTGCAACATATTTACAACCAGGTAAAAAAAAACGGTTTAGGTCTCCATAGCTAAATTTTGCATCCCTAATTCCTGTAGAGGGGATCAATCTTTATGTGCATTGTCATTTGAAATGATACTACCAATCAAACGTTTGGACACACTTTCCCATTCAAATCATTGGGAAAATGCAGCAAGAAATGTGACTGGTAGTGTATAGATAAGGCCACACATTTATGTTATTTTGTAAGTGGTGTCAAAACTGTGACATTAGCTCATTAGCACCTGAGATGAAGTTGACTTCTGAGGTGTTCGACCTAACAGAGTCTAATCACTTTCATTTTAAAGTTGATGTGTTTTTTTGTGCTGTAAACTGTACAAAGAGACTGCTGTGAACAGATCTGGGTTGGCCTGGAATAAGTCAAGGTTCAGTGGCGGTTTGTCCCCCTTAAAATTACAGTGAAAAAAAATATAGACACAGTACATATAAATTACGTAATAAAAAGTAATTATCACATCTGTGCACTCATAAAATGTGTCTGACTTTTAATTTTTCAAGCCTTCCCATCCCATACTGGGTTTATTCATTGTTTTTTGTGCAGACTGAAATACATAGGTTTCAATGGCCAGGGGCGCCGGCCAAATGAGTGTGTATTGCATGTTCTTAAACTTTTCTTCCATGTGACTTCATGCTGGTCTCTAATTGGTTACTCAAAGACTCTCCTCCGGGCGCAGCTCCCTGCGCTCGTGGCCAATCAGCGTGTTTTCTGTCATTTCTTCATCCAATCTGATTGATTCATGAGCTGTCAATCAAAGTCACACCCCTGACTGCATCTGTCACTCGCATACAAACGCCAGCTACAGCTACAGTGAAGCGGTCATGGCGAGCCAAGAAAAGGCGAGTTTCACAACTTGGAGATATTGTCATTACAGCAATCCCTGGTTTTTTCAGGGGTTAGGTTCCAAAAAGAACCCGTGGTAAGTGAAATTCTTTTTACAATTATTATAGAAGGCTTCAAATTGCGGAGATCAGCCCCGCCTCAGACGTATTCCACCGCTCTTCTGAACCGCTGCATCCCGACTCTGTAGCGTCCTTTTCTCCTAGAGCTTGCGGTGCAGCTGTGTTTTTTCGAGAGAAGAAAATAGTTATGGGTCGTTGTTGACGCTCTTTTTTCATTCTGGGCAAAAAGATTCTTATAAACTGACATGCCAACATGGATTATATCTGAGAACTGTAATGAACGATTCATCAAAAGTTCTTGAGCTGCGGGCCGCTCGGTGGCGCAATTGGGTTAAGCGGCGGCTCATATACTGAGGCTACAGTCCTCCTCCTGCAGCGGTCGCGGGTTCGAATCCAGCCCGCGCACCTTTGCTGCGTGTCTTCCCCGTTCTCTCTCTACCCCTTTCCAGTCTGCATCTCAATAAAGGGCCACTAGAGCCCAAAAAAATCTTGAGCTGCTCGCTGAAACTCATTGGCCATTCTCAGCTTGTTGCTAAGCGACCAACGTTATTGACACAGGAAGTGAAGAAGCAGGGAGACTGTTTAGAATGCAAAACACGATGCGCAATGCAAATCCATAGAGTACCGGCTGAAATGAAGGCTAGAGGAGCATTAAAGCGACACTACGTAACTTTTCCACCTTAATATCATATTTCCAGAGTCATTGTGATGGTACATCAACTTCCAACAGGTTTAATGACACCTCTGTCATGATCTGAGGGGGTCTGTATCGCTTTCACTGGCACTATGTAACTTTGAGGAGCATGGTAGGAACCCTGCCACACTAAAAAACTACAAATTTTACGACTTTGACTGCTTTACGGCACATACGTCACTTCCCCCTCCTTCCCGATTCGTAGTCGAGACAAAAATGGGCGGGGCTTGGAGCGCAGAGGCTGAGCTCAGCAGAAGCTGGTGTTGAGCTAAACGAGGAGCTGGTATCATGGCCGAAGCAGCGAAAAAAACGAAGAAAATAAAAGTTTTAACGGAGCGGAGGAGGCGAAAAAAAGAAAGCGGGAGAGTAACAAGCTAAATGCCCGGTGGAGAATAAACATTGGCCCGGCGTTCACTCGCTACAAGCCCTTGCAGCCGTCGTCTTGGACGAGATGGTTGAAGGATGTAAAGACGTTCATCACCTCCAGGTATGCACTTTTGTCAACACCTATGTCAGTGTGTTTTACAAAAACAATTATCCTGAAACTACTACAGCTGGTGTAAGTGTTGCTACTGTATCAAATGTCAATATCTATGTAAACCTTTTGACTCTTCAGGTCTGTATATACAGATACTTATACACTGATGGTAAAAGCAACTCATTTGTAGATATAGTAAAATATAGCCAGAAAAATGAAATATATAGGCAAAGTATACACTTCCAGATGAAAAAAAATACAATATAAACACCATATAAGCATATAAAATAAATCGACTTTGTTGGAATTATATTAAAATAATAACAAGAGTAGTAAAAGAAACCTTATATGGTGTTTATAATGTGTCGTTTTATCTTGTGAGTGTATAAATATATACATTTCTCTAATTTTTTCTATAGCTATACATTACTTGCTTTTACTTTCTGCATAATTACAGTGACTTCAACCAAGAAAAAAATTCAAACTTGTGATCAACAAAATATGTTGAATGATTTATAGGTCAGTAATTATCAGAAAGACATAATGTTTTTGTATCTTTATTCTCACACTCTGCAGGACTACATCAGATCTGGAAAACTTCCAGAATCACATCCTCATGCAGGGAAGAGTTCTCCTACTCCAGCAGTGAATCACACGCGGACTCTCCCAGCACGAAACATGGATGGACACAAGATGCTACTGCTACTATAGTCATTGTATTTATTTACAGTAACTTCTTACACTGTTTCATAGCTCCGTTTTTATTATCAGTTCATTATTTTTAGTTTATTTTTCTACTACTCTATTTACACTTGTTTACTTTATTCACAGTAATTTATCCTGTCATACAGTTGTTCATTACTGCTACTGTGATACAGATTACTTATTGTTTATAATAAGTATGTATGGGATAACTGCTGTCACTATGCAAATAACAAAGTTCAAGAATCTTTCTATTTTCTGAAAGGTGTGTAAATAAAAGTTTGTCTTGTTTTGCACAAATGTCTTTATTTTAAACACACAAAAACAACTGTACAGGAAAAAATGGAAAATATCAAAATATTTGCAGTAATCTTCATAAAGGTTCCATTCTAGAGAAGACGGGGAGCCCTGAAACCATGTGTACTGTCCCATTGGGTCTGGAAAGGTGTCTCTTATTTTCCAAACATCATGCTGCCAGAGCACAAACTGGCGATATGTATATATATGCATATATACAGTATATGATATATATGCTGCGTGTCGGTTCTGTCTTTGTGGGGGTTCAAACTCTGATGATGCAGAGGTAGAGGTGTTCTCACGAACAGCAGATTCCTGATAAAACAAGATACAGAATTGTTATGATACAAATGTAAATGTAGAATTCTATGATCAATAAGAATCAAAATTAGAATGTTTTCACATACTGGGGATTCGTCTTGGGTTTTGGTAATTCTAAAATTACTGACAATATCAACAACAGACAGAGAAATAATAGTGATCATAAAAATGTGTAATTCGCAATGAGGAAGCTTTATAAAATAATAATACAATTGAATAGAATTACAGCACTAGAGGAAATAATGCAATGCGAAGAAAATGTATAGAACATTTCTAGTATTTTTCCTGAGAACTGTAAAATTGTGCAGGGCTGATCTGCAAAATATAAGGAATGGGCATTCAGTTATTCACAGGTTATAAAGTATTTTTTTATTTTGTCAGTAAGTATGTTGGACTACTAATTTATGACGAAGTCCCTCTAAAAAACGTGACAGGAAAAAGGTGCAGAGCGTATGAGTTTGTAGGGCGCATTATCTCGCTGAAACAACTTAATAAAACCAATTTGAACTTAGTGTTTTTCAACATCGTCATATTATATTGTTTAGCCAAAAATATATACATTACCTCTTCATTATCCATCCTGCAAACGACCGCTGAAAACAAAAGTAGTTTTGAAAGTCCGTCCCGTCTTCTCTCATCAAAACAAATGCAGCGGCGGGGACGGGGGTTTTCCGGCAGTACGCGCTGGTGCTCATGGGAAATGGAGTGTTCTTTCTGGTAAAGCACTACCGATTTTTGTCCAAAGGAGGCGCCAAACTCAACAAAGCTGAAAGTTCCGTTGTGCTGCTTTAAATGGGAGCATTTAAAATAATGTTTTTATTTAAAGTAACTAAAAAGTGACTTTTCATAGTAACACATTACTTTTTGGTCTAAGTAACTGAGTTACTAACTGAGTTACTTTTTAATGAAGTAACTAATAACGTTACTATTTTTCAGTAACTAGCTCAACACTGATCCTAACCCTAATCCCCACTCGCCAGTGCGCCCCCCCAACATTTTTTATCACCAGCCCCCACTGTCAAGGTTGAAACCTAGCATAGCCGCCTGGAGCTTTTGCCCCTGTTGAATGTTCTTAGCCAAGCCGAACTAAGATGATTGATTAATTGGACCTCTAACAGACAGACTTGGTTATCTGGGCCACTGCTTGGAAACCTTGGGCCACCAGACAAGCAAACAACTGCTTGGTGCTGGGGAAATAAGGTTCGGGTGTGCACTAATTCTTGTTTTAGCTTCAGCAAAACTTCTTTCCTGATTTGTTTCAACATTGATATCTGAAGTGAGGACTGATAAAAAAATTCAATCTGAATGAATGTGAGTTAGTACGTAGTTAGTATGATAGGCCAGCATTAGCTAAGTCAAGCTAAAACTGCTAACTTGCAGCGACTGAGCATAGGAGGGTGTGTTCCAGCTAGCTTCCAGGCTCGCTTGTTCCACCCATATGGACGTTTTTTTGCTTTAACTGGGGTTGGGGTGAGTCAATTCCTGCCAATACAGCACTATGCAGTACAACAAAAAAGATGATTCAAAAACGTTTTTTTTTTTTTTTTAATTTTCTTTATTATTATTATCCTCACATCTTACATTACACAGCTGATGTACAATTGGTTTACAATTTTGTCAGGGAGAAAGAAAAACATCAGCATGTCAAAACATAGCTGTTGCCCTATAGTTATATATAGTAATGTTGAAAGAAACAAAACCTGCGTATATTTATATTTTTTAAGGTAAAACGAACAAACAGAACTAACCAAAGACAAACATGCACACACAAAAACAAAAAAAAAAAAAAAAAAAAAAAAGGGAGCAATGATGAATCAAAACGGGATGTATTGTAACAGCGACTTAATTCAGTTGCAGGGAGACCAAACTACGATATTATAAGAGTTTGGATACACACACACATAAAATTATGCACATATAAAACGCATGAAACCTGGCAGTCCATCAAACCAACAGAGAAATGATCGAGAAAGTAAGTGAGTGGAGACAAGTAATTCAGTTTCTACATAATTGTGACTTTTGAATATAGGAGACCCATTTTGACCATGACCGTGTAAATTTATCCATTTGTAGCCGAAGTGAGAAAGTAATCCTTTCCATTTTATATATTTCGTTGACAATATCAGTCCATTCCTCCATTGTGGGGGGGTCGGGATGCAGCCAGTGACGTGTGATGGTTTTCTTGCCAGCAGAAATCAGAGCACCAAATAGATATTTGCTGTAAAAAAAACGTTTTTATTTAGAAAACCTTTCTTTCAATAGACTCTATAGCCCAGATCAATATATTTAACCATCGTGTCTGTCCACTTGAAAAATCCTAGCTCTTTACACCTGCATAAACCTAAATCTTCAAACCTAATCATCAGAACTGTATTGGCCCTCCAGATCCTCGCTTCTCAAACAGAAACTTCCCAATCATGCAGCTTCATGCAGCTAAGAGAGAAGCTATTCACGTTGTGCCCCTGTGTGAATAGCTCCCACACACTGAAAAGCACAGATGTTGAATAAGCGCTTTGATGTCAACAAAATCTAAGGCATACCTAATGCATCCTTTTTGAGCTACTTGTCAAAGATGTTCCAGATGTGCTACAAGGAGCATTTCATTAAAGGTGCTGCTCCTTAGATGCTGAGAGCATAGAGAAGAGGAAATGCCAACCTGATCTCACCAAAATCCGTGAAATGCCCACTACTTTTAACCACTATTTTCAGTGGCACCAACACGGAAATGGTATAATTCCGTGTGAGCACCACCGATATTGTACTATGCGAAGTCAATGGGATCTGTTGCCGTGATATATACACGGATTATTACATTATTACATTATGATTATTATGTATATATTATTCTTTATTATAGTGGCTAAGTTATGAGTTTTTGACGCGCAAGTTACTGTTTGTTACTGTCAGTTTGTAAAAGCATGTTTTTAACGCTGTTTTAACAGTGTTTCAATGGTGTTTTGATGATTTTTAACAGTATTTTGACGGCGAGTATTTAACCGTGTTTTCTAGAATTTAACATAAATTTGAGTATTTAACCATGTTGTTTGCTGTCGCCATGACGATGGAAGTGGCGTAAGTGATGTGAAATTATTATTTTTAACTGGTTATTTAAAGTATGGATCTGGAGCTAATTGTGGTGCTTTAAATTCCCATGATTTGACCTCTGCATCCTATTCTTTACTAGTTATCATGGACAGGCTCCACAGAAGGCTGCATGAATTGTCGGTGTACAGTTCAGACTTCTTTGTGATCCTTTCTGATGGTACAGTTTCGTCTCTTTCACTGTTTATCAAACTCGGCAGTTAGGCGACTTGTCACAAAGGAAAGCCAGCTGTGGTTCCTGGGAATAGGAAATCTGCCATTACTAGTGGGAGTACACAAGGTGTCGACTCTGTGCTACTGAAAGCGTCCTTTTTCTGTTGCGAGGGTGATATGATAAATGTGCACAAGAGCACCATTTCCCAATTTTTACATTAGGTTGCCTGTGTCATTGCTACATCCCTCTAAAGCTACATTGCAATGTGAAACGCAGAGGAGCAGAGGGACATCTCAACCCTTTTTAAGTTGAGACTGACCGGTTCCAGCTATAACTGGTGTTGGGCCACAGTCCTGTGTTGACCATGGAAAGACTTGATGTCAATTCTGAGGCCTAGTTCAGAGGCCTAACTCTGAGGCCAGCCTTGTTTTCTTACAGCCGACCGCATGGTGCGAAACAAAGGAACCTCCATAATAACTCAAAGGCCAGCAGGCTTTGCATTTACGGCCCTTCGGTGATAAGGAATGGCCCCCTCATTGGGCAGGGACCCCAAATTTCAGGAGGGGCCGCAGTCGATTTATGGCAGCCTGGGCCCAGCTATAAAGAGCAGGCTCCCCCCTTTCTCTCTCTCTTTCCTTTTCTCATTCTCTCTTTTCCTCCTCTCTTGTTCCCAAGATTTCTTCTACCTCAAATCTATCCACAGTCCCATGGAGCTCTCTGTGAGCTATGAAGAAGGCCACAGCTCCTACAGTATTTTAGCATGAAGAGCTACTAACTACAGTATGGCCCAGCCTTCTCCATTATTGTGCCTGAAGAATTTCATGGCAACCATAGTCCGGAGCACTGCAACGAGTGGCCCACAAACGTTCCGAGCCCAGATGAGCCGAACGAGGGACCCTTGCATGCCTCGACGTGAACTCCTTTGGACGGACCTGGAGCTGAAGGAGGGCCAGCTGTGCCCATGCATTCCCCTCATCCACACTGAGATGAGGAGAGCAGGAGAAAGAGAGACGCTCTTTATCAGGATCACCTGCGGAGCGTAACCATCCTGCTGTTCACCAAGGAACGCTGACCGGCCAGACCAAATCCCCTTTTTCTTCAACTACAAAGATTCACGTAAAAGGCTGTTGTTGTGTCTGGGCAGAGAAAATTAGTTAACACATTTAACTAGTTTAGTTTTACGTTGTGAGCCGGACCGCTGATCCCGTCACAGTGTTTATTAGTTTAAGTGTGTTTGTTTATTTTATCGTTTGTCTGTTCCTGCATCTACATTGCTGGATCTTGATGACATGTTCTTCCACAACAGAAAACTAAGCCCTTCCTCATTTCCCCAGTTGAATGACCATAGCGCACGTGTGAAGTCAGTTTCACATTGGTGCGTCTCTGTGTGGGAAACATCAGGGGAGCTTGGTCTTCTGGTAGTGAAAAGTTATTCTAGTGTCTTGAGTTTTACTTTTCTCCTCTCATCCTCTGCTAATAACACCCCACACACACCCACATTCATATCTTGGCCATAAAGCCTCCGAGTTTGTTTTTCACTGGATGAGATGAAATCTCGTCCGCCATTTTGAATCACGCGAGACTCAGTCACCACGTGACTTGTCTCACCACGTGTATGAACAGCCATCGTGACACACACACACACACACACACACACACACACACACACACACACACACACACACACACACACACACACACACACACACACACACATTCACGACAGTATATAATCTGAAGTTTGTGTTAATGTTTAGTTAGTTGTTTATGTGTAGTTTAGGCATCTGAATTTATCCCAAGTGTTTTAACACTCGTGTAAATAAATTCTGATTCATTTGAATGAGAGAAGTTGTTTGGGTTTATTTCATACATATTTGTCGCAGCTGCTGGTTGCAAAGGTCTGTGCTCGGACTCCTTCCTTCACTGTTGTTCTGTAACGCCACCCCTGGCAACAGGCTGGCACGTAGAAAATAACAGTTATCTTGAGACTGATTTTGCTGTTCAGTTATTATTTTTCCTCATAAGTCCATGTAATGTCCTGTTTTGATTGATTCATTTTGATAATTCATTTTGATAAGTAATCTTCATTAATTATTAATAACTATTGTAAGACGATTATTAATAACTCTTTAATAACTAAACCAGCACCCACTTTGTGGCACAACATTAGTATTGTGGACTGCACATACATTCCTACTATTTCCAATGGCACTGTGCAAAAACAAGCATTCATCAGTCTGTCAGGGTATGTAGGACAACTTTTGTCTTTTGTTGTGTAAGGTCGATTCATAAACTACTGTAACTGCAATACTCTGTGTATACTATCAATGCTAGAGCAGTACAATGCATTGTGAAGATCCTACTTAAGTACGATTTATGTGCATTACCAGCTGCCAGATGGTTTTTAACAAGAATATAAATATTTGCAACTTGACATATTTTTCATAGCAGCCAGCTCAAGATTCAGTTTGACAATGGGCATTATGTGGGAGTGGTCGTCAGTGGTCAGGAGTATCCTCTGCACTGTTTAGAGGCCCACAACCCACGCAAAGCTTCAGTTCAACAAGAGCCACAAGAAGATTTGCTGCTATATTGAGAGTTAAACACGTGTTTGCCTCTTTGCCTCATATCTTTGGCAGACATCTCCGCACAAGTGAAGCACTAATACTGTTACCTTTGCAATCCCTCATAACTTGGCTATAAACGGGGACTGGCCCTGTTTTCCCCTCAGCCATGAGGTCCAACTTTAACACTGCTGCTGGATCTACTGTAGCTGTATTTCAGTATTTCAGCACTAACTACTAGCCTGAATCATGTATGTGTAAAAGTGTGTGTGCATGTGTATTTCCGCATGGTGTAATAATCCTGCTGAATAAATGATTGCCCTATAAATATGTATTTTCTCTAGGTCCTTAATTTAGAGGCAGAGCCATGCTTGAACTTTAATGAAGGTAAATATTAACACAATTTGTGTAGAGTGTGATACATCTAGCACTGTGTTAAAGAAATTACTTGATGATGTTAAAACTTAACTGTAACGGATTAAAATGAACACGCAGGAAGAGAAGTCGAGTGGTTGGTGGGATATTTGTTCTTAAAGAAAAAAGCAGTTGAGCTCAAACTAAATCAACAACAGGATAAACCAGAAATTAACGTTTGAGAGTGATGTCATGTGACTTCCTTACTTCACATAGGAGTTTAACACTTGGTTAAACTCCAAACCTCAGCAAAGCTAGTGATAGTACACTTGGTCCTGAAATATAAATAGTCCTTTGTCTACTCTCCTTCCTAGATTGTCGTGATTATGTTGCCCTGGTTCTCCTCGCTGTGCTTTTCTGTGTTGATCTTTTGCCAGCTCGCCACGCCTTTGTGTTTTTTTTTTTCATTTTCAATTCTCTTTATATTCTGCATGGGTAGTGTTTTTGGTTTGAATAAAAAGACATTTGTTTATTACTCCTGCTTTCAGCATCCTGCGTTTGGGCCCTCTACTCCTGAATGAGTGATAGAGTGGTTTGCCTCTATTTGGCATAAAGAGTTTGCATTCTGACTGCAAATTAAACATATACAGTACAATAGTTTTATGAATCTAGATATAAATTCCAAATACAGAAGGAAAAAAATAAGACGCTAACAGCTGTGGTCTATTATATTATAAATCAGGCTGTAGCCCTCAGAACAAGTTTTTGCATCCAATATTTGGAGCAGACTTATTTGATATGCTGCTTCTCTCCCTATTACTAAGCCCCTACTGCTGTACTGTAGTTACTGTGCTTGGCACAGTCACGACACATCGATAACGAACGAATGAGAGTGTGGGGAGGACATTAGCAAAGGAGAGGCGAGACGTGGAGGTGGGGATGGGTGTTTTGAAGGAAAAGCACCACATTTTATGTTTTTTTTTAAACAGCCACTGTGAAAGGTTTTATTTCAGAAAGGCATGTTTTTAATTGATTGTATGTGCCACTGATTAACCATTCAATGGTCTTTTTTGTTGTTGTCTGTCTGACTCACCATAACCTGTATGAGCAAATTTTTTCATGCAAAAGCAGGAGATGAAAACAACCTTCTGAAATCTGCATTGCCTTTTGCAATATTTTTTTCTATTGTGGAATGCTTGTGCAGGAAGTATATTCGGTTTTTAACTGGCCAACGAGGAAGTCGATAATAATTAAATGAAAAATCTGTTTTTGAGTTATACATTTCGCACAAATACCAATTCTACAGTTAATAACAATGACTGCAGTCAGACTATGATGACTACATGCTCATGGTTTTGATACCATCTGTTGTGAACATGAAAACATCCACAACATTTCCTTCCAATTACATGAACAAAGGATGAACTTGAAACTCTGTTGGGCCAGAATGTTTTTCCTAAACAGCTTTTGGCCAGTTTAATGGTATTCATTATTTTCTTCACCAGTCTTTCTTGTGAACGTGCACTTTGTAATTCTGCTTCACATCCTGTGACAGACCTGAATGAGCATTCTTTATAGAATGTATGGATACTGTGTCCTCTGGATTGAATAACATGTCATCATCATAACACAGTTCACAAGCTCCTAATCCGGATGGTTTTAGAGTTCATTTGTGCAAATGGCATTCTAATTTGCACATCTGTTAAGCAATCAAGCCTCAGCTTTTGAAGCAACATATGCTACCATCCAGGGGTGTCATTTGGATGGCATCATAAGCTTTTTCATTTCAGTCAGCCAAAGCCAAAGCATTTGGCATGTATTCCATCAGTATGATTTGCTTCATCCAGACTCAACATGCTTATCTTTTAAATCCAATTTTTCCTTTGATTTCTAAACACTGAAAGTTCCAAATAACGTCTTAAATCACTAAATTAATTTAAAAGAAGTCACTGATGGTATGAAATGCAGTGAACTTTTTTTTGTTTAACACTGCACTTTTTGATGAGCAATTAAAATGCTGGGCTAATCATTTACTCAGTCACAATAAAGAAGATTTTCGTAAAAAAAAAGCTCGTCCAACATTAACGCAATTTATAGAATAGGGTTTCTTTAATCTATGAACACACACGTTGCAACATTCTTACCAACTGAGAAAAAATATATGCAAGAATATTTTTATGGACACCGTATCTATTTTTCATCCAGATGGCAATATGGCAACCTTTACTCAACACATAATTTATGCTGCAAAACCATCTGGGAAAGTCTTCAACAGATCTTATTAAGAAAATATCGCCCCCCTTAAAAAAACAAACTGAATCAGTCAGTAAATAATAGCCACTATTACTGTTGTCACACATTACAACATGCCCGTATGTACTGGTTTTGGATCATGACGTGTATGAAAGTTTTTCCGACTAAAAAGCCATCTTGTAGCCTTTTGGCACTTTGTTTTTTCGAAATGTATTTGTACACAATTAGAGTACCAATCCGGGCTTCTCCCTGGAAAAGGCTTATTGTTGACTAGAAAGCCAAGGGAAAACATAGTATACAAAACATTACATTTTTATTTGTCAAATGCAACATTAGAAAAGCTATTTAAAGAGAAAGATGAATCTGTAAAAACAAGTTGTCATCCAGATTAATGTGATATATCAGAACCTCACAAACAATCGTGGGTAATGGCCCAGTCTCATATAGACTCAGGTTTGTTTATTGTTTGAATATACAGTTCTGCAAAAACAAGGTTAAAAATAGAACCAACTTAAATGTATTTCGTAAATTAAATTGTTCCAATCAATATTATGCTTTTATTGATAGAATTCTGAGAAGCAAATCACAATTTCGTTCACAAACGTTGTGAAATATGCATTAATAGTGCTAGAGTTTTTGTAGTAAGCAGCCATATCTGATTAGAAACTGCCCATTGGAAAGGTTGGCTATTATGAGTTTCTCTTTCTCCTCCTCTTTCCATAACTCACTATGGTAATTACAGGTTGAAACTAAATGGTCTAAACGGTAAATTGCGCCTATTTAACTTTCTTCAGGTTCTACAAAGCACTTTAGACGGTGTTTCTCAACCATCCATTTTTCTATATCTCGAATTCAATCAGACGATATAAAACAAATCAAAGGCAAAGTGGTGCACTTGATCAAGGACACATTGACATGTCGTGTGGAAAATGTGTAGGAAAGCACTGTAAAGCATTCGCACAAAAACACTCAATACAGTAAAGTGCTGCCTTTTCCAAAGAAACACGCACTGTGTGTGCAGCAGTTTCCCTCTACAATTACACACCAGTGAGCATGCTGGGGCATGCTGGTGTTCAGTGACTTATCTGAAAATACTTGCAACTCTCTCACAACACGTGAGAGAGTTGCAAATTGAGCCACTAACCTTGAGGTTAGAGGACCACTCCGATCACGAGTGTCCAAAAACCTGTTGTTTCCCCTAATTTTTGCCTTTTTTTTTTTAAACCAGAAAATGTGTGGAACAGTTGAAAAGAGGACGCCACAAGAACTGAATAAAACTACATTTCTTATTTAAATCTTGAAGAGAAGAACCCTCATCAAGCCTCTCTCTCTAATGCTGTATGGTTTTCTTTGTAGTTTTTATCTACATGTTCACATCCATACATTTTAACTACTATTTGCAGTGTGACAGTGTAGCTAAGCGCATCATCAGCTTTGAATCAACATAAGTTGTACACACGTCTATTATCATGCCAAATCAAGTGTCACAACTGAACACACCATGTTGGAAGAAGTCAAATCATTTTAATTCAAATGTATTAATTTCCGAAGGGGAAAATAATGGTTGCAGTAGTCATGATTTAACAGCAGTGAATGCTGCAGGGGATCTCAAGAACTCTCTGACTGAAGACATTTTTCCTGAATCACTGTGTCGTGAAGAGGATGCTCAGGGTTGTCCATGATCTCATTCACTCCATGAAGTATCGCTCTTTGCACATGTCTAGAGCTGTCCAGAGGCTCCAGAACAGTCCCCAGGATATAGCCAACCCTATTTATCAGTTTTTTTCACTTTAAGTGATTGGCTTTGATATTTCCCCACACCACGGCACAAAACGATCCACCAGTTCTCTGTACTCAGTCTCTTGTCCATCTGTGATAGACCCCACAACTCCAGAGTAATCTGAGTATTTCTGCAGATGACAGGACTCTGACTTGTACTGGAAGTCTAAGGTGTACAGTGTGAAGAGGATAGGTGAGAGTACAGTCCCCTGTGGTGCTCCTGTGCTGCTGACCACCTGGTCAGAGACACAACAATGATGTATAACAAAGAAAAGTGGGGGAAATGTTATTGGACAAAGGGTGTCTATGAAATGTTGTTGTTAGGCATTGGTTATCCGTGAGTAACGGATAGAGATTGTTTGGTTCTTTCAGAGCAACCCAAACATGTTTCCTTTAGTGTTAGCACTTGTCTCAGTTGTAATACCTGTCTGATTTAAAGTTCCCATCCCAGATTGAATATTTCAGAAAGACAAACCCTTTTCAAACATCTGCATAGTGTAATTTGTATTACAGCATTCCTTCACCTCTGTTTTTTCTGCGTTATGTTGTTACTGTGTTGTGAATACATATTTGAAAAGAATACATGGTCTATCATTTACATCTGACATATAATGGCACCATTGTTAAATTTATCAAAGGACTTTCGTTTTAAAGTTTGTGACATGGACTTAACTTGAAACTTTGCCTGACACTTGAGGGTAAAGACTTCAGACTTACTTGAGACTCTCAAAACAATGATGGCCCCACCTCTGCGCTGCTATATCACAAGGAAAATTGAAATTATTTATCTGAGATAATTAATGTTTAAAAGTAAATCAGCTATTTATAATTTAGGATCATTATAATGCTGCTTATGATATAGTATCACATGATTTCTAAGTCAGTTAAATATTTTTCACTATTAAGGTGGAGGGTGGTTGGTTGTCATACACTTAAGTGACTATCAACACACATTCATCCCAATTTTCCACAGGCTCAACTGCTCCTTTTTTAACCACGTTTTTACAACTTTCTTCATATCAGCCAGTTTAAAGGAGTGGAGTCAGCTGCTGAACATGACACCACCATCTCTTCTTTTTGGGATGTGCCTTTTGAGATCAATGTTACAGCTTTTTGTTACCCCCTTTGCAGTAACAGAGACAGCAGTAAGCATTTTGACAATATTGTGTGCTAAAAAAGAACAACCTCCAATACCCTGTGTAGCATGTCTTTGATATGATTAATTGGCACGGGGACATCCTTGACCTCCTCAGCATTCCCGGCTAACATTTTGTGTTATGGTTGTGTGTGGCGAGATAATGCAGTGTATGGCATGAAGTGTTTCTTAATTGTCTGGCAGGATTTATGAAATTCTCTCTGAGGAGTCCCAATGAATATTAATTGGGAAGCTGCATCAAAGAAGACACCTTTACTTCAGCAAAATCCCTAGGCGCATTCTGATCAACAGATATTGTGTATTGTCAACCTTTAGTGGTCATATGAATGGAATGATTAACAGTAGGGGAAAAACAGCATCGGAGCAAAGTTTGGAGAGATAAATCACAGCCTTCTGTGTGGAAATGTGTTTAGTACCAACAGTTTAGATCCTTTCTTCCTGTTTTTTTCTTTGCTGTCAAATATTCCAGATTTTGATCATCTAATTTGCTATAGCTATTATGTGTAACTTGAGTTAAGTTTTTGCATTGCAGAGATATTGAGAGGATATCAAGCAAATTCTGTTAACTTAGAGTTATTTTTCTGGCACGTGTCTTGTCAGTTATGCTTTTCATGACATTCAATTCAATTCAATTTAATTCTTTATTTATCCCCACAAGTAGCTAATTACAGTTTGCTTGAAAAAGGTGTTGTGTTTTTATCTGTAAATGACTATAGTACCACAAATTAGTTTTGAAAGTGTATCTGAGGACTCAAAATCATTTTTTCAATAAAAAAGTGAACTTGTGCATAAAAAAAACACAACCTCAGATTAACAACAATGAAATGAAAGTAGAATATGAAAAACATTTCATTTGCGCACACATAGACATATATAAAGGCTAGATGACTCGTCCGCGCTGCTGCCAATGGAGAGCGACGTCGTCACACGGCGGCCATCTTGCCACAGGAGAACTCGCTCACTTTAACATTGTGTTTAATGGTGCCTCTACTGCTTAAACAACCTTAACTTGCTCAATTCTCAACAGATTTTCTAACAGTTTGGTTTGTTATGAACGTCAGAGATGTAGTTATGACACTGCATACTTGTGAATAATTATAAACATTGAAAAACGTACTTTTATATGAAAATAACCAAAACAGATAGCTATGACATGGTATTTATATTAAATCAATATTTCCATAGTATTCTTAGTAATATTTATATTTACATTATAACACATATATATATATATATATATATATATATATATATATATATATATATATATATATATATATATATATATATTATCAAATTATAACATGTATTTATATGACATTATAACATGTTTATATATTATTACATTATGATGTATTTATATCATGACATTATAACATCTGTGTATACATGTTATATGGTAATAATATATATATATATATATATATATATATATATATATATATATACATATATATATATATATATATATATATATATATATATATATATATATATATATATATATATATATATGTATATATGTTATAATGTAAATATACATGTTACTAAGAATACTATGGAAATATTGATTTAATATAAATACCATGTCATAGCTATCTGTTTTGGTTATTTTCATATAAAAGTACGTTTGTCAATGTTTATAGTTATTCACAAGTATGCAGTGTCATAAGTACATCTCTGACGTTCATATCAAACCAAACTGTTTGAAAATCTGTTGAGAATTGAGCAAGTTATGGTTGTTTTGCAGTACAGGCACCATTAAATACAATGTTAAAGTGAGCGAGCTCTCCTGTGGCAAGATGGCCGCCGTGTGACGACGTCGCAGCAGCGCGGACGAGTCATCTAGCCTTTATGTCTAGATGCGCACAGGCCTATCAAGTGAGTAATGAGTCATGAAAAGGTATTTTTCTTACTAAATGTACTTTGTTGTAAAAGTTTAATTGTGATTTTTATTTTGTATTTTCTTGAACATTTAGAATTTAATATAGCCTACACAAAAAATATAAACGAACTTCATCTTTCACTTGATTGACTCGCAACACTCAACGGGGATTATAACGGCGGGTTATGGTATAGAGCAGATCGATATATTTCGGATTATGACATTTTCAGTGTGTTTAACTCAAAGTACAGAAGACTCCACCTATAACAACTGCCGGTAAGACTTGTTTTATGTATTTATTTAAGTACTCTGGCCCGCCGTGGCGTGTTATGCGTGTGGTTGTGTAAGGAAGTGCCGAATTTAAACTTTTTTCTTTTCATTTTAGTGGCTGTGTTGTTTCAGGTTTGTGTGCTGCGCTCCCCAAAGTGCTAAACCAGAGCACATCAGCTCCGTCTCATGTACAGAAGTGTTGTTTTATGCTGTTAGATCAGTAAACAGAGAAAAACATGTCTCTCGTCAAATAGCAGCAAAACAATACCGCAGTAGAACAGCGCAGACCTCCACCAAGCAGCTCAAGCCTGAATTATGGTTCCGCGTTAAGTCGACGCAGAGCCTACGCCGTAGGGTACGCGGCGACGCGCCAGTACGGTGCGTCTCGCAGCGTAAAGCCGCGTTTATACTTGCAGTTCAGAACGCGTACGCGAGACGCAGGATACGCGTGACGTCACGTCTCGCGTATCCTGCGTATCCTGCGTACATTTGACGCGTCGACGTGCACGTTCTCAAAAAGACACTGAACGCGTACGCGACCTGCAGTTCTCGCTCTGGCCGCTAGTATCGCTGTTCCCGGTCTGATCCCGGCTGGCACGATTATGCTGCTCTCCCCTGGAGAAAGTTCCCCGTGCATATATTTATGCAATATTTAACTTCCCCCCAGGGTTTCCGTTGTCCGGTAAAATATGCCGAAGTCCGGTATTTTATAATCTCTCCGGTCAAAATACTCACTGGTGCTGCGGGACTAGAGTCCCCGGGAGTACCGCGGATGGCGAGCCCCGGCCGCCGAGCCCCGGCCGCCGAGCCCCGGCGACCGAGCCCCGGCGGAGGTACGCGCCGAGCCTCGGTGCCTCCCGGAGCCGGGAGCCAGGAGTCAATTGACGGGACTTATTTTATTTTAAATACTCTGTTTTTCAATAAAAATACTATTGAATGACTTGGAATCATATTAGGAACAATACATTTTTTGACCATGTTAATCTTTCTTATATATTGACATCTACTTCTCCATATGAACCTAAAATTAACTGGATTTATTGTTTCGTCATTCTTGTTGAGATGGGTGAGGAGAATGCTGGATAAATTAGTCTGGAAAGACTATCCACTTTTGATAATAAGCAATAATAATAAGATAAGATAAAATAGTCCTTTATTACTCCTTCAACGGGGAAACTCACGTAGCAGAAGTACACACACACACACACACACACACAGGGAAGGGGGTAAAACAGTAATATAAATAAGTAATACACATTAAAAAAAGAGTAATAATAATAATAATAATGTTATGGTTTTCTTTAGCTTCCTTCTAGGCACCCAGAGCTTTACAGAGATCATTATTCATTCACACACATTCTCCCCGGTGGTAGCTCCGTCTGTAGCCGCAGCTGCCCTGCAGACTGACGGGAGCGTGGCTGCCATATCGGCCCCTCCGACCACCACAAACATTCATACACACTCATACACATTCACACGATGTTATAATCTCCTACATCATCCAATATTGTCCTGTAAAAGTGTTCGTTTTTCTAATCTGCTACCGCTGCTGCTGCTACTACTTCTGCTACTTAATATAAGTAGCTTTTCCAACTGTTGCTCTGCTTACTGCCCCCTATCGGTCACCATCGGTATGACAGGCTCTACTCGGGTGGTACGCGACGGACGCAGTGGAGCATGAACAGACACAAAGCAGGCTACGCAGGCTACGCAGGTTACGTGCGTAGAGTATATTTCCGGCTTAAATCGTCGCCGTAGGTTATGCGTTGGTTTAACGCGGAACCATAAATCAGCCTTCAGTTCCCCCTTCAAAACAATCCTGGATCCGAGATCCGGATCAATACCAAAATCTAATCAATTGGTCCCTGCGTCATTGCTAATTTATCCTGAAAATTTCATCACATTTATATTTCCAAGAAACTGATCAATGGATTGGTCTGGTGGATCAATTTGTGATGAGTATAATTTAAAGTAAAAATTTCTGAAGACTGAGTTTATTGAACAGGAATCATGGGTGATATTCATTCATAACATGGTTGTTATAGTTGTTTTTTCCTTGTTTATTTTTAATTGATTGGCTAGATATCCCCCCGATCTATTGGCATGTTTAAAGTTCTCTAGATGAAGCCTTTGTACCAAAAACTGTTTTTGTTTCAATTATTTTATTTAATTCCATTTTAGTTTTCCTTATTCTGTTAAGGATGTGTTCATCTGCAGAGACCCGGTAGGCATCCTCCAATGCTTTAATTTCACATTCTAATTCCCTTATTTATGAATTTTCTTTCTTTTTATTATTTGAAGAGAAGGAAAGTATTTTGCCTCGCATTACTGCTTTTCCTGCTTCCCAAATATTTTTTTTTTTCTAATTGTTACATCAGTCTTTGACATTGCTTCCACAGGATTATGCCCACTTTTCAACATTGCTTCAGTTCATTACATTTTTGGAGACATTTTTAATGTATATCCTTCTTAATGTTTTAACATTTCAAATGGGTCATGGTCTGCAGTTTGATTGGACCATTTCAACACTTTATTTCCTTTTTTCAAGTTTACTAGTGTGTTAGAGATGTGCATTTGCAACATGAAGTAAAGAGTAGAGAGGGCTTCAAAGAAGAATTAGTACTCAGTAAATGCCTTGGCACATCTTGATTATATGCACGTGAGCAGCAAAAACTTGACATGTCTTTGGGGTCTTAAGGTGGTAACCTCCTTTCACTAGTGTTGCAAACATAAACCGCTCTGTCTTGTTGTTTATGACTGCATATAAACCATGCTGCTTTGTTCAAATAGGACTGCGCTGTCATGGTGGACACATTTCATTATGTCCACAGGTGGTGCCTATTAAAAGCTCCACCTGGCTGCTACTTACTCTCCTAGAAGTACCAATGCACTTAGTCCATCACACACTGCTTCTACAAGTTTTGGTGAGGTTTTTCCCTGTGGTGTTGTGGTATTTATTTTATTTCAAGACATGGGGTCCGTTTCACAAAGCAGGTTTAGTGAAAACTCTGAGTCTGTTAACCCTGACATGAGGGAAACTCTGAGTTTTCCATTTCACAAAGGGAGGTAACTCAAACCAGAGAAAGAGAGGTAACTCTAGCCTGTTTCACAAAGAGAGGTAACTTAAGCTCTCGGTCAGTTACCGTAGTAACAGACGCTCTGAACCTAACCTGGTCGCTAGTTTCTCTCCGTCTCCTCCCTCAGTGGCGTCAATTCAGCCAATGGGCCTTTACGCAATACACATCCGTTTTCTGCACCACGGACAGTAAGCGGCAGAGTTAGAGAGCAGAAAAAGCATATCTGACAAACGCAATTTAACTAATTCGGTTCACTTTATTCACTATGTCAGTGCAACAATATCACAGGGACATCCCAGTTTAACTTCAAACAGTTAAAGTCCAAATGCAAAAAGGAGAGGGAGGGAGCAGATGTTGGGAAAGATAATACCTAGTGAAATCCATCATGTTGTTCTGATATGCATTTGTAGTTATTTTATATGTATTAGGTAATAGGATAAGGAAAGTAATTTTGTAAATTGAAATGTTAAATAAAGTAAAAAAAAAAAAAGTAGGTGGATCTTATGTGGTCGCCATTGCCATGGTGAATCGTCAAATCGGGGCTCAATTGATACTGGCTTTTGATAGTTGTGGTGCACGCGCTTAACTCCAGGTGAAACTACTTAGAGTTGAGTAAATTAACTCTAATCTGCTGTTCTGGAACCGAAAACTCAGAGTTTCCGATCTTAGAGTAGATCAACTAAGAGTTCAGGATTAGACTCAGATTTTGTTGAACCTGCTTTGTGAAACGGACCCCTGATAAGGACCAGTTGATGTTGTATAACGTCTGTATAGGCAAATTAAGTCTCTATTAGGGGTGTAAGGGTACACACAGTGATGCAAACAAGAAGCCGGAGCTTGAAGCTTGAAGGTCTCCTGTTTGGGAAAACTTTGTTTTCTAGAGAGTGTGCCGACGTTGTTCACCAGTAATCGGGCATGTTTCTGGCAACACCTCAAACCTCAAACCTCAAATATATATCTCAAACGCATTTGAAATATATATATATATATATATATATATATATATATATATATATATATATATATATATATATATGTATATGTGTGTACCGTTACACCCCTAGTCTCTATATATGAATACATTAAAAAATACAGATTTTTCCACAACGTCAAACTGTTGTTAAATCAGTTTTATACAATCCCAGTTCTTTTTTCAGTGATGGTGGGTGTAGAGTCGATATCAGAAAAAAAGATTATCCAGATGGATTTCAACCAGACTCCAACCAATTAAAAAATAAACAAATCCCCCCCTTAATATTCTAATTTACTCTATAGATGATATACCACTGGTGCTACTGCACGCTTAGAGAGTCACGTCAGCCTTTGCCTGCCAGCTGTGTTTATGTGTGTGAGGGAGAGAGATGAATCAAGCACATCTGCTTATTGTGTCAACCATGAACTGGAAAAAAAACAGTCGCTTTAGGATGTAGTGCAACCACTGTAGATTATTGATTGTAAAGGCTTTTAGTGCATGGCTAATTTTTCATATGGGAATTCTGCCCCACCCCCAGTCCACTTGAGTCAGCTGTGTGTGTGTGGAAAAAGTGAAACTTCGATTTTGTATTTCCCTATTTTGACACTTATGATGTTGATTAGGCCAGGAGATTCCACAAAGATACAAACTCATGTACAGTAACAGTCGTACAATGCACAAACCTGGCGAGTTACCAGGTCAATGAGAAGTTCCACCAGGCCAAAGAAATCTATCCCTCAAATGCCAAAAATAATGCCAAATGGTAGTCAATTGCCTGATCAATTATATTTGGAAGTGATCCCTGTTTTGCTGATGCAAAACCAAATAAGAAATATAATTTACTTAAGTTATTTATGTGCAGTCTTTGCATTTCACCACAGTGTGAGGCCATACTGTATTACGGTGCATAGATGTTGGTGTTAATGCGTTACCCTTTGTTGCACCGCGTCAGTGTATGAGGTAGAAAAGACAACGTGAGTGAGGTACAAATAATGTTACTTCAGTTGATGGCAGCTATCTTTGGGGAAGGCAATAAAACATTCCCAACAAATGCTGATGAATAAAAAAAGTAACATTGATACATTTTGAATCCAAATGTCTGAACAACAACAATAAAAGATCTTTGTCTTGAGCTTGAGAAACTCATTGATAATCGTACTGCTGCGCCCCCAAAAAAGACAAATAAATTAAGAATAATGATACAAAGACCCAAAAAGACAGGAAATGAGTGCAATTCAAGTTTAAATATTTTCCTAACCTGTAAATTAGTTTATGTTTTGACATTTCCCTTCATTTCTTGCCGCTCATGTGTAATTACTTGGAACAGATTTATGAGAAGGTTTGAATAAAAATTTAGCAAGACATTGTCTGGGAGCTCTGTTTAAAACGGTATTGGAAGCAATAGATAAGCGTATTAATTACTACTCTGATATTTCCTCTTCCCTGTGAACATGTCTGAATAGCTCCTGCAGTTCTAAAGACTGTAGTCAGTCAGCAGAAATGGGGCAACACAGTGTGAACTGTTGACAAACTGGTGTGGATGGAGCTTCAATAACAAAGTAACAAAAGACAGTGAATTAGGATCTGTTTTATGCAGAATAAAATGGCAAACAACAGAACTAATCATCAAAAATAAAATAAAAAAAACACACAGCTCTCAACCATGAATTTTGGAGAGGATGTTAAATAGTATTACAGAATGAGAACCCAAACACAGAATGAACGGTGGTTGTAATTAAAAACAAATCTATTTTAACAAGACAATGACATTGAAATAGCTGCAAGGCATGATATCCCAAACTACACTCCATAAAACACAATCCAAACGGCATAATAAACTGAGTCTGAACTGTAAAGCAGCGCTGACAGAACCCAACAGTTTTGGAAATCAAACGCATTATATGTTAGAAACACTCTTTGTGTAACGACAAAGTTATGTAACTGACGTTGGGCTTCTCCTCAGGGATCACTCCGTTGCTTTTGAAGGGAACCTTGTTTCAAGCCTCACAGTGAAGGTCTCCCCTGTTTAGATGGGTATTTCGGTTTTTAGAGGAGAGTTTGTATGAAGTACTTCTGAACAGCTTGTGTCCTATCTGCAGGAGATGGCACTCTCAGTTCTACAATCTACAAGCAGCAAGTAATGTCAACTGAGAACCGAGAGGAATGACTTCCACTTTTAGGTCAAAGCATCAAGTGTGGCTGAGTTGGTTTGTAAACTGTGCAGGTGGTGGGGCTTTGGTCCTCCAACACGTGAAACGAGGTGATCTTCTGCTACCATTCAAAGGTCTGGATGCACTTTCTAGTACAATTGGACGGGGAGGTGTATCCAAACTTTTGAATGAATGTGTATTTAGAGGCAACTTAAATGCATCAGGCAATTATTTATAGAAATTTAAACATAGCAAATATGAGCATCTTCTAAGTGCTGCTGAGGTGTACCCACGCCTTTTACCTGAAGAGAGCTGGATAGACTCAAGATCCATGTGACCCCAAATAGGAATAAGGCTGTATAGATGATGAAAGGGTGGATGGGTAGAAAACTCCTCAATAACCTCTTTTCACCTTGTTCAGCAGCTCAAGTTTTTCACAGTACCTGTCTGCATCTCTTACTTTTGCATTAAATAAATCCTTTATGTGTGTTTTTATTTATTTATTTATTTTTATTCTGGCGTTACATTTGACAAACTTTGGAAGGTTAAAAGTGGCAATCCCATCTCCTTTACTGTTGTTACTCTTCTAGTGGTCTCTGGCTTGCTGGCTAGAAGCTTGTTGTAATCGAAAATAAATTCCCGAAGCCACATCTAAGTACAATACATGCTGCATTTCAGATGTTCCTAGTGTCCTCATCCATTTTTATATGACAGCGATCTTTTGTTTTTCCATAATAATTGAGATAAGAAATGGCTTAACATTTTCTTATGCTCATTGTTTAAAACTGCAGCCTCACTCATCAGGGATTTGGGGTCTTCATTTTGGTATTTTTCAGGCTTTTAAAAAATTATAAAAGTCGCTTGCACAAAAAAACTCTAGTAGTAGAAGCAGAAGTTGAAAACGAACTCAAGAAATTCTGTGTACACTGAATAGACAGTATATTAATACATATACTGTACAATGTCAATAGTAATTATAAGTAGTGATTTAAATTTAACATTTAATATGTATATTTTTCTATGGTTAGCTCAATTGAAAAAACAAATTGAAAGTTATTTGCATAATAATGAGAGTGCATTGCACCATAACAGACATCTTTGTTGTCTCTTTTTACTTGATACTTCTCTGCCATACCAGTCAATAACCTTAATTCGAGAAGTAGGTCCTGTGCTAAAAGCAGGGAAGATACAGTGAATGAAACTGAAGAAAATATGTTATGCTTTCAGAGAGATAAAGTATTTCTGTGTGTATGTGTGTGAATAAATGTGGCCTTGGGTGATTTCAGTTTGTGAGTGGCCATGACATTTGCTTTACCAGGTGTAGAGGAGCGTGAAGCAGACTCTGATGGGTCTGTGAACAGTTATCACATTTACTCCAGGCCACAGGCTATGTGGCTGGTTTGTCAGTGCTGACTGTATGTAATCTCCTCCTCCCTCTCTCCCACCCTTCTGCGGGCTCTCCAGCCTTCCTTTGCTGTTGTTTCTCTGTTTACTTCCTTTTCTCTTCTGTGCCCCCCTTTCTCTGTACTTTCTTCCTGGCTCAGTGACTGTTTCAGCCACATTCTCTCTGACTCGCTCTGCTTCATGCTACTTCTGCCAAATGCTTACCTTTATCTTTCTCCTCCTTCTGCCCCTGCCTCTGTTTTTTGCAGTGTGGATCCCTCAGGAGGAGGAGCAGGTAGGGGCTGGCTGATGTCCTGCTATGGATTTCAGTGGGGCTAGTTAATGTTCTCATGTAAGTCTATGTCTTTTAAAGCCTACCGGATATTTCAGATACACGCATAGGTTGCGCTGGATCCATGATAACGCTGCTCTGTGTAGCCATGAATTATTCACTTTGTTTTCACTGGACTGGAGTGCAAAAGATGGGGTGGGAGGGGCCGGGGTGAAAGATCTGAGCTGAGGAGAAAAGAGGCTGAGCTGATATCTGAAGCATAGGAGCTAGCCTCCTTGTGATTCTAGTCCACTCTCCTAATGTTATCACATAACAGGTCTAAGAAAGGAACCATTGGACTACAGATTTAATCTGTAGATATGTACTAAAATTGCCATATATTTTTAGGATAATGGCGCTGCAAGTCAAGTCTTCAAACAGGATGACGATATTATCACACTACATTATCCATTCTATAAGATGCAGAGGAAATGTATGGATGTATAATCTTAGTGCTGGATGATAATGTTGAATTATTAGCCTGAAGTATGATCATCATTCATACCATATTTGGGATACAGGTACTTCAGTGAGCACTTAAACCAGTCTCAAGTATTTTTGTTTTATTTTGTTTTTGTTGAGGACAACGTATCCAACTGCCAATACAGTAAGAGACATGGAGTAGTGGAGCAGCTAAGAGTGGATTTTAGGCAGAATCGTGCATTTGGTGATACAAGCATGAAAATTGGCATGAGCAGTCTCCATGGGTCACTTGACAAGAAAATTGGTCGGGCCACTTGAAATTTCAAGCTGGCGGCCATTTTTCAAGATGGCCGCCACCGGGGCGGCAGTAGCTCAGGTGGCAGAGCGGGTCGTCCAATGATCGGAAGGTCGGCGGTTCGAATCCCGCTCTGTCCCAGTTGCTGTCGTAGTGTCCTTGGGGAAGACACCTTACCCACCTTGCCCCGTGTGAATGTGTATGAATGTGTATGAATGTTGGTGGTGGTCGGAGGGGCCATTAGGCGCGATATGGCAGCCACGCTTCCGTCAGTCTGCCCCAGGGCAGCTGTGGCTACAAATGTAGCTACCACCACCAGAGAGAATGTGTATGAATGAATAATGATCTCTGTAAAAGCGCTCTGGGTGCCTTGAAGGGCGCTATATAAATCCAAGTCATTATTGGTTGATCATTTAAGTGATGTAATTGTTTGGTTGGTGATATAGGCATGAAAATGGAGTTGATAGGAGTTGATAATTATCTCAGATTTCTTTTATAGTACACTAGTTTTGGCCAGTAATGTGTAAAGTGTTACTGTATTAATATTACTTTTTTCATGAAAAAGGTAGTGTAGCATAGCCTGGCTGTGTATAACCAGTCACTTCATAAACATTCTCACCTGTGAAATAACCATCCCATTCACAGCCATTTCCATGGCCCCAGAATGTCCTGGACCAGTTGCAACAGGGCAGGGGTGGGGTCTGATGTGGTGCCTCATATTGGAGTGTCCACGAGTGAATTTAGTAAAACTGCTAAAAAAATCACACCTTGTATCAATTCGTTTTTAGTACAAAACTGAGCACTGGGAGGAGTGGTAGCCTGGTGGTTGCAGAGGTGGGCTTGGGGCTAGAGGACCCAGGTTGGCATGAAAGTGAAACTTGAGCAAAGCCCTTGATCCCCCAACTGCTTCCTGGGCATTGAAAAAATGGCAGTCCACTGCTCCTTGTGTAACTAGTGATGGGTTAAAAGCAGAGGACTCATTTCCCCAAGGGGATTAATGAAAGTATTTAATTAACAGACATTTACTGGCAATCCTCCACTGCACGCCGTTTGGAATGTTTTATTGATTCTCATCAGGTTGTTTCTTTGCTGACGTCACATGCTTTGTTTCTTTGATTGGTTGTATACCGACATCGTGTCGGGCAGTTTCTTATTTGTCTGAATCCCATATCGTCTGAAGATATTGCAAAGAGAAAAAAAAAGATACATGATAAAAGGAGGGGCACCAAGATGGATCGCTGCAGAACACCGTACACCAATAGGGTTGGAATGGGAAATGTTCAAATTCAACAAATAAAATAAGACCACAGATATATGAAAAGATCCAGGAGAGAGTTGTGTTGTTAATACCAATAGATTATAAAATTGAGGAAGAAATTATGGGAGATTGCGACTAAAGCTGTAGTTAGGTCAAGTAAGTGGTGAGGAGTATGGACTTTCGCTGCCATCGGAAGGTTGTTTTTGACTTTTAAAAGGGCAGTTTGTGTCTTGTGATGATATAAACCAGAGTGAACCTCTTTAGAGTTATTGTGTGTGGGGTTGACTGTATATTTTCAGATTTAAAAAATGGTAATACATAAACAAAAAAAGTACATTAAAAATTATTGGAAGCAAAAATGATTTTGATCGTTCACAGTGTGTAAATGTCTCCATGTTGTGAATAGATTTCTCACACCTTCAAATTCTGGTGTTTAATATAAAATTGTACACTAATAGCCAGCCCAATCTACCACCTTTTTTCCTCCAATGAAGAAGTGGACAGATTTTTGATGACTGGTGATGCTATGTTGCATTATTTCAGGGTTTATAAAATATTTTTCTCTTTTCTGTGTTACTTTTAGTGGGCAGTACCTGCTCAGTCAGCTCACAGCCATTGTTTGTCAAGCTTGCTGGACACATTATTTTTAATGAACATTCCCGACTGGCTCATTCTTTGCCTTTATACTTCTGAAAAGAAACGCATTAATTCATGTGTACCTGATCTAGGGGGGTTGGAATAATCAGTATTTTTCATAGCAGGTGCCCTGTTTTTGTGCTTTAATTGTTAAAGACTGGTCTGTGGTGCTGAGTTGCTTATATGTAGGTCAAAACAAAAATGTGTGACTGACCGACCGTTCTTGCTCAGGCTACTGAGAATATGTGATTTGTCTTTTTGAACACTCAAATAATAGTTTTATTTGACAAATTGTTGCAGTTCAGTTCTATTTCCCTGGTTGTTTCTGACATGTAAGCACATTTTACATGCATAAAAACACTAGAAATGTGAAATATTTTACATTTGAATAGTCTTAAGAAGCCCATAAAATCACAGAGCAAGACTTAGTACATTTAGTTTATTTTTTCTTACATGAAAACAGACAACTTTTATATTCCTATGTGTAGACCTCTTCCAATGTGGTTGCCCACAGTGTTTATTGTTGTATGATGCAAGTAGGATGAAATCCCTGCATTGTCGTTCTCCATCATCTAGGAGGCCCATTTTTGCCATACAAAATCCCTCCACCAAAGTAATAATCATAATAAAAAAAATGTAAATATTGAACTTTTTTTAATGTTTTTCCTCATCAATGCCATTGATTTTTCAATTTTAGATCAAGAAAATATTCCCCAAAAATTGACAGTAGTGCAACTTTGTGCCATTAAGGGTTTGAGAGAAAAACTTTATTTCATAGATGTGATGTCCACAGCTGATAATAATAATGATTTGGTGCAAAAGCAGTACCCATGAAAGGCTGAGTTTCACAAAGGATCTCTGCTCAGTCAGAAAATGGATGACAAGATAATTGATATGTTTCAAAGCAATATTTTAAAACAAATTTTTTCTTCTTTCAACAGTGGATAATAATGTTACATATATAGGAATTCAGGAAATATGGAGTCTCAGTACTTAAAGTGGAGGCATGCTCGCTTGTCGCCTTAGACGGCACTGTATCAGGAGCCAGCACTCATCAATGCCAGATATAATCACATTGGCAAAGGGTTACTTTGGAAGCTTTTATGAATAACTTTAATATGGAGCTACATTCACAGATGCCACTTAAAACTTTGCAGTACAAAAAAGAAGAAGAGGGAACTAAAAGAGGCTTCCAGGTGTCTAAAGTCATCTAGAGGTGAGTTTAATATCTCTGAGCACTGGGGCATCTGGGATGGGCCATCGCACAGTGGAAACGTGTGATGTATTAATACAACGCATTAATGTAGAAAACATTCTGCCCTCAAGAGAACATCTTTTCAAAGTGTGTCCATGCTTTTTTTTCTTCAAAATTCAAAACCACAGACTGCAGACAATACTAAGTCATGGATGAGGAAGAAGTTGTTACTGCCTTTTCTGAAATGCTTGCGTCATACACGTCAGTCTCCGTTTACAGATCTCTGCATAAGTGCGCATGCCCAATGTTTTGATGCCCATTTTCGCTAGTTTCTGTCATAGCATCACACCGCCACTAGCAGGCCTGGCACGTATTTTACAGCGTTTCAGGTAGGGATGGGAATTGATAAGATTCTTCCAATTCCGATTCCATTTTCGATTCTGTTTAACGATTTGATTCTTTATCGATTCTCATTTGGAACAAAGGAGAACAAACAGGTTGATTAGCATCAACTTTGTTTTATATCTTGGAACAAAAAAATACAAGTGAGGTCTTAAGACACTCCCAGCCTTGGGCTCCTCCATGGTGCCAGGGGGTCCCCACGAAATTATTTGTAATATAAAATATTTATTTAATATAAAATAATAATAATAAAATAAATATTCTTCTGTATAAATTAACTAAATACAACAAATTATTCTGTGGCAATTACACAAGAATGTCCAGTAACATGTTCAACACCACAAACTGGCCTGATTCTCTTCCCTGCCTTGATGAAAGGAGAAGCTAGCGGTAGAAGCTCTTTAACTTCTCCATAGATGAGCTGACGAGCTGCAGGTGTCCGCCAGAGCGCGCCCGGCTCGTCCTCGTGGCCGAGCGTGCGGCTCTTCCTGCCACACGCTGCGCCGGCTCTGCGCTCCCAGCTCGACCGGGTTTCAAAAAAGGCAAACGATTCCAAGGAATTGGAAAACTGGGAACCGGTTCTCAACAAGAACCGGTTCTCGATTCACATCCCTAGTTTCAGGCCCATTGGGTATATTCATGTGCACACACACATTTACTGACACATCTCCGTCTTTACAGATAAATTATTAGCGCTTCGTCTTTGTTTGGATATAGCCACAGTTTTATGCTCTTAAAAAGCAGGAGTTTTGCATTGATTGTTTAAGATCGGGCAATTTTATGGTACACTTGAATCAATCTGATGTTCTATATATAAGTGCACTTTCATCTTAATGTTGAAAACAGGTTTAGCTTGGTACAGGTTAACTTTACACCCCTAACTCTCATGGGTGACTTATCATACACATATCTCAAATTTGACAATTTAACCTGCTAGCGAGTGACCAGGAGAGACAGATTTCTGTATTGTTGTGTGGTGGATTAAGATTTTCCCCACAGTTTCTAAAACTACAAATATGTCACTTCAGAAATGCTAAATTGAGAACAGTTCACTTTTTTTCTTTTTTTTTTTGCAGAACCTTCAAACAAGGTTTATTTTTCTGAGCCTAATATTTACTGGAATAATCAACTAAAAATGGAATTTAACGGAAAGCAAACAAGTGCCTTCAAATTGACAGTGTTATCATAGTTGAGTCTTTTTTTGCCCAAAGGACATCAGCAAGATTTATATTCAAATCATTAAAAGTTCTGGATGGATTTGAGGCCATTCTGATTTAATAACAGGACATTTTGTCTAAAATTCCGCAAATCAAGACAAAGCAAACACTTTACTTGATAAGAACAAGTGGCAGAAAATTCACCCCCCTCATCTTTTTCTTTCCCTGTTTCACTTGTATCGTTCATCAATCACTATTAGTTAACTTGTATGTATCCCAGATTTATGATATTTGACACTGGCAATTAATCTTGATTGGACATTAAAATGAATCATTAAAATCTTCATTACCTTTATCTCAGTTTTTGAAGTACAAGCTGTACTGTTGAGGGTAGTTTGCTCTCATTTCATCTCACATGTTCTGAGTGACCAACTTTGTGTAAACCTTTGTGAAAGAAACCGTTCTGTTGTGATGGATATGGTGTCCTCCTAATCACAATATTCTTATAATCACGAGGTCTTATCCAACTTCTCATTTAAAGTATGTCAACTTTTTAAATGACATCTAAGACACCAAAAGAGAGTACATTTTCAGACCATTAACAATTCTTGCCTCCAATAGAGATCGGGGAGTAGCAATGTATGCAGATGCCAAAAAGAAGAGCAATCTTCGGTCACCGCCTTTACATGGAGGTAAAAGAGGCGGCAGAGATGCTGAGATGGAACCTGTCTGAGATATGTGTAGTACACCTGGATGGTCTATCACAGGGCCACACAGATATAAATGAGATAGACAATTTGCACTCACTCGTGTGGATAATTGAGAGTGACCAGTCTACCTGACTTGAATGTTTTTTAAAATGTGGAAGGAAGCCAAAGTACCCAAAGTAAAGTCCACGGGGGAACACAAACAAACCACCAACAACATTAACATAAAAAAAACTCCACAGCGTAAGTTACCAGCCCAGATTTCAGGAACCTACTCATGAAAAACACCTTATGAAGATTCATGGTTGGGTGGAAGATGTTGGAAAATCAGTAAAAGTCACCATCATTTTGAAAATACACAATTAAAAAGTAGAATCCCTTCCTTTAGACCTGCTTCTGATCTATAGGCCTATAGCACATGAACATGCAATGCCTGTTCACTGAGAAAAGGAGATTTTGACAAACAAGCCAACAGTCTAAGGACTGTGCTAGGTTCATCAACTGGGATTAGATGGCCGTTTTAGAGCCCTGTCACTCGCACAGTTGATTACAATCTTTTGGTTGGACATGAGAGCATTTCATTATTTGTTTGTCTTCATTGTGTAAAGGAAATTTCAGGTAATGTAGCAAAAAATGCTTCAGAAATGATTTCCAACCTAAGCTTGAAAAGAGTAATGTGTAATGTGAAGCCAAAAATTACATTTATACCCTACACTCCAATAAAGATGGGAGCAATAGAGCTGCGCTAAGTGAGTTGATCTACCCACGCGTAAGAAACAAGAAAACATACAGTCCCTCTTTGTCAATCCAATTTATTGCAAATCAAAAGCCAAAATCCGAGAATCAAATCACATAATTTGTAACAAAGATATCATAATCTTTAACTGAGAGGGCAGTCATTTTTCCTCAGTTACACTTTTCTTTTCTTGCCATCATCTCTAAAACCATCTGTTTCCCAACCATATTTCTCAGGTGTGCTTTTTCTTTTGGGTTTGCAGTTCTGAAATGAGTCAAATCAGCTCTGCGTCGATCAAATGCACACAGGCGGGACATAGTCAAGGTCAGTACATTTGGTGCTTATTTAACGCCACAGTAACTTGACTTACTTTACCATCGAAAATGTGTTGCAAAACAAAAATCAGCAGTGGTTTACTTTCCCAATCTAAAATAAACGTTGCAAGTTCTGCATCAAACTTCTTTTCTTTGCTGTCCACAAGCTGACTCCAACGGGTAAAGGACTGCCGATATTTACTCTGTTATTTAACCCTGTTTTTATATAATCTTTTTTCCTTTCTGAATGAAGCTTTCTCCTTGGTTCGGGCGGTTGTGGTGGTGCAAAGTTTTTTTTCCCGAGAGCTTCAGCCATCTTTGCTGTTTCTGTGTCTCTAAATGGTATCTTGGGGGCGGTACCTACATGACTGACAACAATTTTAAGAACGTCCAATATACTTCTTTGTATATTCATGTTTTACTGAGGCTGGGTCGCTATCGCCACACATGATAGAAACTGCTATTATGACACTGGACGGACCGAAGCTAGATATTTAGCACGTTAACTCAGTAGAGATCTCACTAGCCGGCTATATAGTCATCATTTTTGTGACATGGCTTTGCTTATTTCCTCTCTTCTCTTGCTGTATCCAGGTTATATAGGGATATTTTGACATATACCGTATTTTCACGACCATACGGCGCACCGTGTGAAAAGGCGCACCCTCAGTTTTGTGTGTCATTTTTGGTTTTAAAACACACATACGGCGCACCGACCCAAAAGGCGCAGTCTACAGACACGGAGCTGCACACACGCGCGCCGCAAAACGCACACCCGCTGCAGAACACACACACACAAGAGTGCTTATTTAAAAGTAGAGCAGGAGCAAAACTTAGTTTGATATTTTATTTCACTTTTCACATCAATCAAACCCTTCAAAGGTTCATCTTCTGTTTCCGCATTAAAGAATTAAAAAAAAACACCGGGTCGCCGCACATAAACCTGTCTCAGCCACCAGCCCTTTTCATTTCACTCTGGCTGGAAAAGTCTGTTTAGGCAACGCTTTTCTTTTAAAAATCACCATAGCCGGCAGTTTCTGTCCATCAGCTTGGCAGGCAAGCACAACAGTAAAAACTTTTCATACCCCGTTGTGCTGCGGATCCCGACCGCGGCGGTCCTGGGTCCCGGGTCCCGGGTCCCGCTCCCGCTCCCCCGCGTCCTGCTCCCCCGCGTCCCGGGTCCCGCGTCCCGCGTCCCGCGTCCCGGGTCCCGCTCCCCCGTGTCCCGGGTCCCGCATCCCGGGTCCCGCGTCCCGCGTCCCGCGTCCCGCTCCCCCGTGTCCCGCGTCCCGCTCCCCCGTGTCCCGCGTCCCGGGTCCCGCGTCCCGCTCTCCCGGGTCCCGCGTCCCGCGTCCCGGGTCCCGCTCACACACACGCGCATGTCGGTACCGGGGCTTGTATCCGACAGGAGCTCCGCTCCGCTAATTCAGCTGCGCCAGTCCGAATTTCCAGACCTGTCTCAGCCACTTGATCATCATCCCTTCATCCCATAACGACTCCGGCTGGAAACGTCTAATGCAAAGTTTAAAAAAGAAAATCACCATACAGTTTCTGTCCATCAGCGCGGCAGGCAAGCACCACATAAATGAGAATGTGTGTGTTTCGCGCCGCGACACACACACACGCGCATGTCGGGATCCGGTACCGGGTTTGTAACCGACAGATTTCGCTGAAAATCTCGGAGGGGGAAGATGATCAGACCTGGGACGTACCCCAGAAATCCCTGCTCCCAAAGCGGCCAGGAACCAGGTCGATCGGACCCCGCTTGGGGAACCAGGAAGTCGGGCTGGAGCAGCGCGCATCACTGCGGCTTCAACCGGGGAATGTGACCGGTTCTGACCGGCCGGGACCGGAGGAGCCCGCCTGGACTGGTAGCAGGGGCTCCCGGGGAAAGAGCACCGGCATTTCAGCCGGATCTGCCCCGGGGATGCGGTGATCGGACCCCGCAAACCCACGGCAGGTGCATCCTCTTTCCCGACATGCAAAAACACACGCGCTGCAGAACACGCACACACACAAGTGTGCTTATTTAAAAATATAGCGGGAGCAAAACTTAGTTTGATTGTATTTTATTTCACTTTACACATCAAGCAATTCCTTAAAAGTCTTCATCTTCTGTTGAACAGCTCAGGATGGTCTCATTCAAACCGCAACTCAAGGCTTCACCCGCCCCCTTCTCTTTTTACCGTTCTCATGGTGGCCGGCCTTACATTACCGTAATTCAGGTAATAGACACGGCGCACCGTTTCATAAGGCGCCCGGCACATTTAAAAGAAAAATAAATAATTTATGTGCGCCTTATGGTCGCGAAAATACGGTAGCTTCTTTGATAATGGGAAAACTGTGATATTCTGAGGTACAGAAAACTTTTAAAGGAGCTTGAGGCAGGATTGAGGCAGGATTTATGAAAAAAATTTGTAATCGTTTTAAGTTTTCTAGTAATAATGTCAGATGAAGCGTTCCAACACAAAAAGAATGAGCCCTCTAGTGTATCTCTCCGTTGCCTTGAACAGGCTGTGTGCTGCAAAATGTGCTGCAATTCGGTCCCGAATTTCCCGCGCTGTCCTGCGGATGTGACGTCACATGACGCTGCATGCTCGTTCTCCCCGTTCTCCCGTGCCGGCTTCGCTGTTGGCTGCAGTACCCCCAACGGCCGTCGTGGCGAAGGGTGGCGCTAGAGAGTCTCATTTCTTAAAAGGAGCCTCAAGCTCCTTTAAACAATATGTTTATGTGGATGTGTGGATCATGTCAGCTGCTTACATCTTGCATAAATAGTTACTTGTTGCCATAATTTTCTCCCTTAAGTTTAAAATCCACCTCATTAGAGGTGGTGTTTTGGTCCTTTTGTGTCAGTTAGAGCGGGAATGGCAAAGGAGCATAGAGCATATAGCACTGGCCTCAGATCACAATAAATAATGCACAAACCTGCCACAATGTTTTATGGCACATTTTCCTTGCATGGGAAGCTCTTGTTCAAGTGATTACTCTGTGACTGACAAAGTTCAAACCCATAAGGATTTGTTTCACACACCACCATGTACTGATCTCCTGAAATACACATTTACTGTTCCCTTCTGATTTTACGTGATGTGAAAACAAGAATTGATCAGACATGCATCAGATATCTTCATATCCCTCCTGATGTCATTCATACATAACAATGTCAGTGTACAAGGGATGCACAGTCAGCTCTTCGTGATTTCCATTCACACAATCTGACAGAATCAATGTGAAGTATAAAGCTTGAGTTATGGTTCTGCGTCAAACCAACGCAGAGCACACGCCGTCGCTGTGACGCCGTCGTGAACCCTTCGGACTTCTCCGTCACTCCATTTCGCCGCGGTGCAGTACCCCCCGTGACCGCTAATTCGCGATCTTTTCCTGGTTTATCCGACTTTTTCCGGTCACAGTGAATCAAAGAGATAAGGACAACTATTGTGCAAAAAAACAAACAAAAAATCACACATACACGAAGAAAAGAGGGCTGAAAGTTCATGACTGCTTCAAACCGGAAACCGGAAATGCGTTGCTACCAAGCGAACCAATCACAGCCCTCTCGTCTGCGTGTGGTCTGCATCGCCTCGACGTGTAGTTACAATTTTCGGGAGGTGCACGTCAGTGCACGTCAGCGTGTGGTACGCGTCAACGCGTACCACACGCCGTAGGCACAGCGTCGTTTTGACGCAGAACCATAACTCAAGCTTAACTGGATAAGTTAAAGTCAGTCAGTGTTCCTTCCTTTCATTGTCCTTGAATCCTCAAATTGTATTAACAAATATGATATCAGCTTTTAAAATTAATTGAATATGTTATTGTTAAGTAAAAGTACTTTGTGTCACAAGCCGGGGTTCATGGTGATGTACTGTATGTGGCGCATGTGATCTGAGAGCAGAAGTTATCCAGAATTTTAATGCTGTCATGAGAGCCAATGATTATATCAACCTGCTGGCTAGGCTGCGGCGAGATTCAACCCCCATAGACATCCTAGAAAACCAGACTCCATATCTAGACGGGCTATATTTAAGCTTGCCAGAAAAGTCCAGGGGCCTCATTTATAAAAGAGTGCGTAGGATTCATACTAAAAGTGTACGTGCGCTCAAAAGCCGAAAATGGCGTGCGCACAAAAAAATCCTGATTTATAAAACCGTGTGCACGCACACCTGCACGCAATGTTCTCTTTATAAATCACAGTCCACCTGGAAGGTTGCGCACGTGAATTCGCCTCATATCCCGCCCTCTAAATGCCCACTTTCTACCATGAATGGGCAATACAAAGTACTTGATGACTGTATATTTGCATATGAATGAGCCTGCTGAGCATGCGCAGCGCTTGCCTGCAGCCTGTTCCTGCTGTGCGTCAGGATGAATGAGTCATGTGTCGAGCCACCGTGCCACTAAATTTCACGAAGACCGAGATCGAGATGCTTGTGGATGAGGTGGAGGCCAGGAAAAACACATTATTTGGTGGTCACAGTAGTGACATCACTAACATCGACAATGTTGTTGCTGCGCTGTGAACGCCGTGAGTGCCACAGACAGATCTGTGGCAGAAATAAAAAAGAAGTGGTGTGATTTGAAGGTGGAGGCCAAGAGGAGAGTGGCCCAGCACTTATTTGTCATGTCCTCAGTCACTCTTCAGTTGTCGCGGTGGGTGACGAGGAGGTTCCCGGCCCGGCAGGTCCTGCACCGCGGCTGCAGCACCAGCAGCACCAGAGCGATGGAAGTGGCCGTGTCCTGACTGACGCTGTGCTTCAAACACAGAGGGACACGATCAGCACTATTATATTATAACTCTGATATGTGATGACATTAAAAGTATGACATGAATCTGGCTTCATTTCACCACCTCACCGTCTGCGTCGCCAGTTCCCCATATCTTCAAAATGTTCGTGCGCTAGGATCAACGTTTGTGTAGCGATACGCACATTTTCCCGTTAAGTTTTTTTTTTAAATCCCAACCTTTGCGTAGAAGGTGGCGTGCGCATCTTTCAAGCCCTGTTTTGTGCGCACGCACGCTTTATAAATAAGGCCCCAGGTCATTGTGAACAGTTAAAAAGTAAACAATACAAAGTAAATTGAAGAATTTTATTTTTATTTTTTATTTTTTAATTGATTTTGACACCAAGTTTGATATGACACAGCAGCGGTATGTTGTCATTTGCAGCATAAATAGGGAAGGACTGGCTCAGAAGATTAAAATCAAAGATATTCTCAAATGTCAGGGCTCCTCAAGTAATTGCCCATACTCCAAGCTGTGTTTGAACAGTCATGATTAAACTCAGCTGAGACATTTCATACTCCCTCCAATCTATGTTTGGTCACTTTGTCTTGCTCTGTCAAGCTTGAATCTGCCTGGTGCTGCTTGCCCCTTTAGTTGTGTGTGGATGTGCTCATTCAGTCTGTTGTCTGAGTGTAACAGGGTTAGAATCCAAAAATCTCCACTTCTGGACATGTTTTATTAATGTAATCTCTGGTGCAATCTGTCACATTCTCCTGTAAAGCAGATTACATGATACCCCCTCCCCCCCTAATAATTGGCCCTGTTAATTGAAACTCTTTTTTTTTTTTTTTTTTTTTTTTTTTACAGAAAAAGCCCCAGTTTTCATTCCGGCATGACACCGACACGCTCAGGTACCGTCAGGTTCATGGGGAGCACTGCTTGTGTGAAACTGTATTTGGTTTAGCTCTCAACCACAGTCTCTGTGTCAGATCTTCACAGGCCTTGCACGATGAATCCGTAAGTAAAAATGGCAAACCGTTGCCACCGTGGGAATGACCCTCGGTGAGGAGAAAAAGCCCCTTGAAAACTCGATCTGCATTTTTGACGGTTTGTTCTGTGAGCGCGTTGCTGTTTACCAGGGAAGCTTTTGATCAGTGACACCACCCACCGATACGTGAAGCATGAAGGCCAAATCCTGCACCGCATTGATTGAACAAACACCCCCACCTCCCTACCCAGTGCAAACACACTTGTGCTGCCCTAATACCGCCACAGTGTCAGTGCGCAAGAGTAAGAGCAACAGTGTGTGACAGCAACTGTATTAAATTATGAACATTGCAGCACAAACGGCCAGAGTTCATTTGTCAATAATGCAGTTCGTGGCTTAGAAAACATTTTTATTCAAGTGCTTATATTCTTCAATATTTATTTTCACACCCTGGATGTGCTGCTCTATCGCTAGGATAATAGTTCATGTATATGACAGTCTGAGATAAGCTATGTTAGATTGCTTTATTAAAGAACCCTCTTGATTCTCCTATCTCTGCATTCTTCACAGTTTTAGTCACGAAAGCCCTTGGTACTTATCTTTGTGTTTTTTCTCCTCCATCTCTCTGTAAACTCCTGCTACCCCTCCTCTTCGCCCATTCCCTCTCAAACTCCCTCCTTCGCTGCTTTTTTTTCTCTCCCAGGCGAGTGATGCATGCTGCAAACGGTGTGTGCGTGTAGTTTGAGCAAAAGCCATTGGTGTATGTGTGCGTGTATGGTTGCGTGTTTGTGTGTGTATGTGTGTGTGTGTGAGAGGGAGAGAGACTGTGTGTGGAAAGAGAGAGAGAAAGAGACGTAGACTGAGCCCCTAACACGGAGCATGCCTCTGCGTCCGGCAGCCGGCAAACATGAGCCACCCAGCTCTCCACGGCAGGACCAGCAACAGCACACACACACACACTCACACACACTCACAAACCCTTACACACACGCAGCAAACGGCAGTCAGGGGGCCAGCACTGACAGCAGCAGCTCCCGAGAAGAGGACAGCAGTGTTCCCGTTCCTCACACTGTCCTGGCTTTCCGTCCCGGTGCAGAGCGTAGCAACAGTGCAAGAACACCCATGGAGGAACCAACAGGCAATACTGTGGTCATCCGCATCGGAATCCCAGACCTGCAACAGACGGTAAGAGCTTTTTCTTTTGGCACTGCTGAAGCGAGTGTTAAAGGGAGGGAAGCTGCCTCCCCCTTCCTCTCTGACAGGGTGCTTTCAACCTCGGTCCTCTGCTTGATGGATTGTTCTTTATTTCTTTTTTAACACCTTTAGCCTGTCTTTACCATGATTTCTCCTGTGTTTCTTATCTCTTTCTCCATCTATCTTTTTTTCTTTTTGTGTGTGTGTGTCTCTCTCTCTCTCTCTCTCTCTCTCTCTCTCTCTCTCTCTCTCTCTCTCTCTCTCTCTCTCTCTCTCTCTCTCTCTCTCTCTCTCTCTCTTTGCACGCTCTCTCTCTCTCTCCCTCTCTCTGTGTGTGTGTGTGTGTGTACAGTTACTGAAGGTACAGTATTTGCTGGCTGGTTTCTTGGGGGTGTACACCCCCCCCCCGTCTGCTCCATTGGTATTCCTCTAATAAAGCTACCTCTTTATTAACCAGGCGTCAGCTGACTTTGACAACTGGCCACTTGAGATGAGAGCGGGCGAGGTAGAGAAAAGGCATTTGAGGATGAAGCAGGCTAATCCTCAGGAGTAAAGAATCGTGACAGTCATACCTGACCTGTGAAACTTTACCTCAGCATGTCTCCTTATCTATCTGGTGTGGCTGGCTCTCTGTCAGGACAGAGGAACAGGACCGATGCTGCATCATTCCCTAACAACGCTGCAGCTTTCCTGAAGATGTAGACCGTCTCCCGTCTCTTAACAGATTCACCGTGGCTAATTGTGTCTTCGTCAGTTTGTGATTGCTGCAGAAGGTGCTACGAATCAAGGCAAATGTCCACACCTTTAAACAGTTTGTGTCATTTAGTTTTCAAATCGAGTCATTTTAATGCGCGTATGTCCAACACCGGCTATTGTGGGCATTCCCTTTGGCAATTGAGGAAACACTTCAGTCTTTGCTGTTACATATTCTCTTTAAAATATCCTCAGGAAGTTACAATTATGGTGAACAGAGAGTCTGGTGGCCTGGAACTAAACATAAAATGAGAGAAGATGAAACATTTAGACTTTTATTCATTGTAACTTTAATGTATGTTGACCCTGTGCATTCTGGCCACATCTACAGCTGCTCTCACTCTCTTCGTGTCAACAGCACAGACAAGATCACACTATTCTGTGTCATCCCATGGGACATTTTCTTCTGAAAACCACATTAAGCCTTGTATTACTTTCTTGTCCCTGTATAGGGCTTATCCAATAACCCATCATCTTCTGCCACTGGAGACATCCTCAGCGTACGGTATAATAAAGTGGAGCTCAGATCTTCTGAGGCCTGTCATTGCAACATGCACAGATACGTTTTCTCATTGCAGGAGGGTTAGTTGAAGTGGCTCCTTGTATTCATTCACCAGATCTTGAAGGCAGAATGCTGGTTGAGCATTCATTACTGTTGATTATCTCCTCGTTGGCTGAAATGACTCATTGTACCTCAGTGAAGCTTCAGCTCCGTATGCCAGGAATAAAGGCAGGAAATAAAAGAAGGGCAGTTGAAAAGAAAGCAGAGAATTCCCCAAAGGTACTGAAGAATAGCCGTCTGTGAACAAAATTGTTTTTCAGTGAAGCTCAAAACACTTGCACACACAGACACATACACACAAGTCTATCCAGCCATGCTCTTACATCCAAGCACACACACACACACACACACACACACACACACACACACACACACAAACATGCAGACAAGTTCTAATCCCACTGCCTGGGGACTTACCTTAATGTTCTTACGTAATGTCGAGATGCTCAGCAGATTGTTGGTGTCACGTCCAAGGAGTTACACTTTGCCCTATAAATTGACAAACAGGTGAGATCACAGATGGCGTGAAATAGTATCAGTCAGGCAGACAAACAGAGCAAAAGCCTAAAAGTCTGACACACAAACACCGAGGCAGATGACAGATGGCCGGATTCTGACAGTTTGAATCTTTTATGGAGCAGTCAGAAGTGACTTGTGTGAACACTGAGTGAAAAGGAGCTTACTCTAGAATAGTCTGCCTGAAGTAGGATTATGTTTCACCTGCTGTGTTTTTGGAGCAGGAGAATGAAGTGCCATGCATAGATCACACTGGGCAAGACTTTACCCTTTCACTGGGAAAGAATGGAGGCACACGAGCTCATGTGGGGTGAAGCCAGTTTGTGAAATGGCTCTATGGTCATACTTATTTTTGAAATCTCTTGCATATCCTTTTGCAGTAGGTATTGTTTTTACCTTGTAGGATTGTTAGCTATATGATTTGCGGTGCTTTGCCTGGTGTTTTATATTGGAATAGCTGTGCACTCTATTGTAGAAATAAAAACTCAGCTTAAAGATGAATGCTTTCAAATGCATGACGAATTAACATAACATTAAAAGTTTTTGTTGTATGGCTCCTGGTGAATTAAAAAGGCTTTATTATAATGTTGTGGCTGTTGTGATTTGATCACCTTTATTTCCAGTGCAAATGGAAGTTTAAAGAAGATCCCAGACTTGTACTTTCATCTGCACTGGATGCTTTCTTCTCGGCTTCTGCAGAGGTGGTGAAGTGTAATAAAAAGTGGCAATCCCATGAGTAGTCATACTTGAAATTAGGTACGGGAAAATGGGATATACGCTTGGGTTGCAGGCTAATACAACTATGTTATCACATAGAGCTGACACTTGGTCTTCAGTTCAAATTGAACGAAGGGTTGGGGAGGAATAAGAAGCAGAAAAATAGGTTTTATGAGATGAGTATTGATTGTCAGTCTAATTATTTTGCTTCACCCAAACTGTATTTCTATGATAAGAGAAAACTGAGTCAGATTCTCAACATTGCTAATATGTGTCGTTCCTCTTTCAGCAGAAGAAATGGACACGAAGACAGAAATAGCCCACATCCGTCACTAGTGACCAATTTGAGTGTATAATCTACTTTAATTGACACACACAAAAAGGTCTTTTAGCTAAATGTACAGTATTGCAGTGTAAAGATGATTATTAGTATGCAAGATGAAAAATCTCACAACTAAGACGCCTGTAAAAGTCAGATTACTGTATCGGTATCCATTATCAGGAGTATATGTGCCAGCACACATGTGGCACTGCAAATAGTTTGGTCATGGTTGGATCTTTACACCCTTCCACTTTGTGCTGAAATCTGCTCTTGTCAACCTTTTGGTCATTATATTACGTTTTATCAGTTCTCTTATGATTTGGGAATAAAGGGAAGGGTCCAGATGCAGAACACTATAGGAGGAGGGTGGAGTAGCAAATAATACTCCTTTATTAAAACAAAAAGTGCTGCACTGCAGGGAACACTCCACTACAGGAAAGAAAGACTAAACAGGAAGGGCAGAACACAAGAACATGACATGCAACAAAACAGATAAACTGACAGGGAAATGGAAACGGCACGACGTGATATACTCACATGGCCAATCAGCCATGTGAGTATGTAAACAATCAGGAGCAATGAAAATAAAGGAAGACAAACCAGAAATGAAGACACAAGTCAAAGCAAAACTCAAGACAGAGTTCCAATTTGCACGCTGATACTCACTATTTTGAGTGCATGAGTACTTTCACATTGAGTATTGGTCTCTGTTTAAACGGCTCGTCACTCGATGGTGATTTCAAACGTTTGGAAAACTGAGTGTGGAACGCTGAACGCTTCACACACTCGATGGTCGCCATCTCGTTGATCTTCCAGAAGTGCAGAGAAAGTCTAAAAAGAGGAAGATTTGTCTTCAGTTGCAACAATGGCTCAGCTTTAAACTCTGACGAAGGAGGGAGAGATTAGACACGTAACAAGGAACATTTTGTGTTGACATTTTGTCAATTGTAAATTCCAATCTTAGCAGTATCATGATGGCAACAATAGCACTTATACACTGGAGCAGCACCCAGTCACACATTGCTTATGTAACTACAGCTTGTAAGAAGGAAACTGTTTTCAAATGAATGATGAAAGTTTGACATTTGGAACAGGCAAAGACTTTCAAACTAAAACAGGAAGTAAAGCAGTCAGCGAACATAAAGCCGGAGAGATAGCACTACAAGAAAACACGACTAAAACAGGAGAGATAAGAAAAACAACAAAACATAACTATAACAACAGGGTTTTCATTCTGTTGGGATACTTTAACAAACCTGATATGTAAAAAAAGGAGAAAGGGAACGGAATTGGCTAGCAGGTGATGCTGTTATTAAAAGTAAAAAGGGTCGGTCGGTCAAAGGTAGGGGTGTAACAATATATCGTGCCACGAAATTTCGCGATACAAAAACGTCACGATTCGTGTTGTGGAGGTGACAAAGTGTATCACGATATTGGGTTATTAATATTAATCTATTGTGTTGACTAGTAACGCGCATCCGACCGCGACCGCGCGGACCAAAATCTTACTCCGCTCAGAAGAAACTAGTCCCGTTTTGTGGTCCCGTTTTGAGCTCTGAACTTTTACTTATGTAAGTCTGGTGTAGAGTTAAGCTTTACCTTATTAAATTAAACATTTTTGGGGTCGTGAGTAGGATAAACACGGGACAACTTCTGCGTCAGTTCCAGTGTACTTTAATGTCCCTCAACAGTGTAGGATTTTAGAACATCAATAACAGCACCTAGTGCTGTATCACTCCGCCCAATCTAAAACAGACTAATCACTAAAGATAAACTGACTAGTGTCATTATAGTCCCTGATTTACAGAATATAAAGAATATATTTATAAAATAATGAACCCTGAATTACCAAAATAACCTTCTTAACAAAAATAAATCTCCTCTTACACTTATAAGGTGAGCATGAATCAATCTTTTTTATGATGTAAAATTGTATGTATTTATTTACTTTTATTTATTTATTTAATTTTTGTTGTTAAATTGCTGGAAAAGAAAAAAGTAAAATCATACATGAGAGAAACTATTCAGTTTGTGGCAAAATATTTTTACTTGTATGAAACTGAAGATGCATTATGCAAACCTGACATTTACTGTACTTTTAGTTCAGTTTGTGGAAAATGGTTGGCCTGGCTTTCTCTTTAAAACTTAAACAGTTATAAAGCATTACAAACTGTAACAATAGGGCAAACACAAAGCATTGTTTTGTATTTTGTGTCTTTCAAATAAAAGACAATTTTTTTCCAGTCATATGTTCCTCATTCAAGGTTGTTAAAAAATACTGCTATAATATCGTATCGCATCGTTATCGTGACCTCAATATCGTGTATCGTACCGTATCGTGAGATTAGGGTATCGTTACACCCCTAGTCAAAGACCACATCATGACTACGGCTGACTGGAAATAATAATAAACAGAATAAAAACAAAGATAAAGGATTTTCTCTAAACCGTATAATCTAATAAAAGAAAGGTATTTTTCTTACATTTTTTTTTTTATTTTGACTTAACTCGTACCCCTGGAGACCCTGGTACAAGGGGCCATATAAGAACATAAGCCTGAGACCAGGCAGAGTGTAAATTAATGAACATCAAACTCGATATTCTGTTTTGTATAGTTTAACTGAACAAAATAGATTCAAATTGGACCATGGAACAACCTTGCACAAAATTAATCAACAAAAAGGTGTAAAATGTGAACTTAAAAAACAGCTGGGGTAAATTTGAACACATTTGGTGCCAATGGTCTGGTTGCAAATATTAAATTAAATCTGACATCTCAGCATGACTGATGCAACATGCAACATTCATCATCATGCATCACAGCGTAACTTTGCTTCTCTGCTCAACAGACCCTCAAACAGAGTTCACATTTTAATTGTCATTAATTTATGCTTGCCCCACACTGGGCTGACAAGGTATCGCTTAAAATGTATTACCACATCACAAAAAGTTGGCTACAGAGCACGCTTAACAGTTCAGTTACATTCTGCTGTCAGAACAGTTTAAAATGTAAAACTAACTCTGTGATGAGTTCATAACTACAGACTTATTTCATTATGTTTAACAATGTTATCTTCACGTGCTGAGTTGGGGATTTATTTCACGTTCATGTTGTCAAAGCTCGATGGCCCTGGAGAAGCGACGCTCAAGATGTTTTCTGACTTAGTGACATGCAGCAACTTTTGTGCGTTTAACTGTACTTGGATTACATGTACAGTTGTATTAGCCCACACTTCAAACTATTTGGTTGTGACTAAAGACCAGGGGCCTCATCTATAAAGCTTGCTTGCGCAGAAAAAGCGCCTGAAAGTTGCGGAAGCCACCTTCTACGCAAAGGCTGGGATCTAAAAAGAAAAAACTAACCGAAAAATCTGCGCATCCCTACGGCAACCCCGACCCTCCCGTAAGAATCTACTTAAGACACGGGGAACTGGCGACGCAGGCTGTGAGGTGGTGAAATGAAGCCAGATTCATGTCATACTCTTAATAATGTCATCACATATCACAACATATATCAGACTTATAATAAAATAGCGCTGATCGTGTCCCTCTGTGTGTGAAGCTCAGCGTCAGTCAGGACTCTGGTGCAGCCGCGGTGACACGCCGGGAACCTCCTCTTCACCCATCGCTTTAGGACAGAAAAAATGAGGGGCTTCGTGGAGCGTTTAGGGATTCTCGGAGTCCCTAAAGGGACACAGATTTTTTTTCATATATATAATGAGTTTTACTCGCGCGTGAAACCTTTACGTGCGGGTGTTAGCCTAAATTAGGGTTCCGCATTAAAACGACGCAGAACCTACGGCGTAGGGTACGCGGCGACGCGCACCTATGCCGTAGGCTCTGCGTTGGTTTGACGCTGAACCATAAATCAGCCTAAAGCAACTGTGAGGGGAGACGGGAGGGGAGGAGGGGAGAGCGGGGGGTGAGGCGAGGCGGCCGGGCCGTTCTCGCATCGCTTTCGCACAGGGTGTGTTGATGATTTGCAATTACAGGCTGAGCCTACCGTTAGTTTTTAAACTGTAAGAAGTGGGGGGGGGACAAAAACATGATTTTGAAAAGACGGGGGGGATATGTCCCCCCTGTTGCGCCGGGGGACTCACAGCGTTTAGCGCAGTAACGGCGTGCTGCCACTCACTCGCTTTAATTATTTTATACTATTTATATACTCTTTATACTTTTACTGTGACCACCAAATAATGTCGTTTTCCTGTCCTCCACCTCATCAACAACATCTCGTTCTGTCTCCGTGAAATTTAGTGGCACGGTGGCTCGACATGTTCATTCATCCTGACGCACAAACAGGCTGCAGGAAGCCGCTGCGCATGCTCAGCAGGCTCATTCATATGCAAATACTACTTTGCATTGCCCATATATGGTAAACAGTGGGCGTGTAGAGGGCGGGATATGAGGCGAATTCAGCTGCGCAACCTTCCAGCTGGACTGTGATTTATAAAGCGAACATTGCATGCAAGTGTGCGTGCACGCGGTTTTATAAATAAGGATTTTTTTTGCGCCCGCCATTTTCGGCTTTTGGCTTTACGTGCACTTTTAGTGTGGATCCTACACACTCTTTTATAAATGAGGCCCAGAACTTGAACATTCTGAAGTAAAACATTTTCAACTGATGCCAACCACTTTGTTGTTATTAGTCAATAGTTGGATTCAATTTACATGTCATAAATATTATTTGGTATTTTTGTATTAACAATTTTGGAATCAGTACCACCAGTTTAAAGGTCATTTCCCTTTATCTAGAGCTGTGTTGGAAAAAAATCAGATAAAATCCATTTGAGACATCCGGTAATATGTCTAGTGAAGATTTTATGAAAGCTTTCAGCATTTGCGGACCTCTACGCTCGCTTACTTTATGCATTTAATTTGGCCAATTTAGGCACTTCCTCCTTAAAGTTTTTTAAGGGATTAGAATCTGCATAAACTGCCTGTGGGCATATTCTTGTTTCTGTTTATTTATCTGCAACATCTGCAACAAGAATGTAGCACATAAATATACCAATGTAGTTCAATGAATTTCTGAGGTATCATCTAAGCTCTATAAATGTTCCTCCCTTCAGAACCTGTCTGACATCTTGTCTGAGCAGCTTATTTTCAAGAACCGTTCTTCTGATGCTCTTGTGGATGCCTCATGTTTTATTCAGGATGCTGCCCTTAACACATGTTAAGCTCTTTACTTTCTATCTGAAGTACTGTTTGTAGGTGTTGGAATTTAGACCTTTATCTTTAATTTGTTATGTTGATGAAATAGATAAATAAATGAAAGGCTGTTCTAATACCACACAAGTGGACGTCTAATAAATTGAAGACAAACAATTTGATTTTAGAAGTGACTCAGTCATACAAGGAATGAGCAAAGAATGTGTTTTAATCTTCAGATTTTCAGAAATGGTCCAACTATGCTTCTGAAACATTGCAATTTTTTCCAGTTTCAACAGTGAAGAGCATTTCAAATCGCCTCTTTTTTGGCCACAGCATTGTTCACGTTTGGCATTCGGTATGAGGTTACTCTCATGTTCTAGTGATGTCACACCACATTGAATTCTGCAAACTGAGTCTTTGGGTACAGCTACCAGATGTGCTGCCTCTGCAAAGACGTTGTTGCCTCATCAGGTGCTTCCCAGGAAGTTAGGTAGGAGTTGGGTTGTTTGCTCATATTGTATGCTTTCACTGGCTATGTGCATTTGTTGAAAACACCTCGTAATAGGTGACATCTTGGTCACTTCCAGCAGTTTCTCACCAGATATTCCCTTTGCGACACTATACTTGACAGGAATGGTGGCTGGTGCCATGGCCACAAACAGCAGTTTCACAATTTGTCGTTCACTGCTTTTTTTAGGGATGTATCTGCTTGGAAATTACCTCACAGTGGCTGGTTCTCACTCGATAGTATATTCCTTTGTCATGCGGTACCTGTCAGGAATGGCTTCACAGTGATTGATGCCAAAGTCACACATTGTAGTCCTTCACTAGATAGTATTGTATATTCCCTTTGTGGAGCTGTACTTCCTGAGAACGGTCTCCCAGTGGCTGATGCCCTGACCAAAAAATTGTAGTCACTCACCTCAAACAACCCATACTGAGTAGAACGCATCTTATATGGACATCTACTGTATACCCTCACTGGTTCCTTGGTGTTGGGGATTAAACTGTTGTTCAACACACACATTTATTAGCTATTTAATTATGTAATTATATGTAATTATAATATCATATAATAATAATAATAATAATAATAATAATAATAATAATAATAATAATAATAATAATAATAATAATACAATTATAATATATAATTTAATTATGTTCAAGTAATATTTTAACCATCTGCTAAGGTGTAAGTTGAATCTATAAAAACCTAAGTGCTTTGGATAAATCATTTTAAATGATTTTGATAGGGTCTGGAAAATATGGCTTGTACCACAAGTAACGTTTACAGCATCCATTTCAAAATCTAGGCATTCAAAAATACAGTGTTTTTTTATTCAATTAATTTCTTTAAATTTTGTTTTGTGTGTGTGTTGTTTTTTTTATTTTTTAATAACATAATAAGAGGTTTGAAAACACCTTTCCCACTGTTGGGTATGTATTGTCAGAGTAGACAATATTAGACTTTATTTTTTAATTGAAATGAGATGTATCTAAAAAGCTTTAAGAAAGTGAGCCAAATGCAAATAAAACCTGAGAAGCAGGTCAAGTCAAACCACGAACCTTCATAGAAGTGATGGGAACTTCATGAATATGCTTGTCACCACTGAAAATGCTCGTCATCTCACTCTCACTCTCCCTTGATTTTTTTTTTATATTAATAATAATTTAATATTCATCTCTCTTTTTTGACATTAGAACAAATATCAAATTTTTTATAGCGTAGTCACCAGTGAAAAGAATTACTTGGTATTCCAAGTCGGTCATTAAATTAGTCCCTCATAATTTCTTTGCTTGCAGTTCATACATTGATGATTAATAACACTTGCCATGAAAATGCCATGGACTGGAACATTTTAAAATTAAATGCATAGATTAGAAAAATCCAGACATTTGTACTGTCGCTGCAGCGTTTACTTATTAGACCAATGTTGTCTGCTTGGGTTAATAGTGGAATGACTACTTTTTCTTTCTTTTTCTTTTTTTTTTTTGTAATGTCCCAGGACACACATCCCCACCAGGCACATAACCATTATTTTTATTAGGAAGTAGCTCTGTTACTATTAACTTTAAAATAACTTTCACTGCTGGAACACCAGATTTATAATGAATAAGCTTAACAAAATTACTAACTGTGCTACTTCTGTGAAAGATTCATAATTATAATTGGATAGATATTCCAATAAGTCATGATGCCTAAGTTTGTTATCAAAAATGCCAAATCCTATCTATCAAAGGTTATCATTCACAACTTATAGCTACCTTAATACTTGTGGTAAACACTTTTTTTATATCCACGATATTCAAAATGTTCTCATAACGTATCTAGCTTGAAAACTACTGAAATGGATCACTGTTGATGCTTTATAATTTTAGCCACAACTTCATTCATTTCATTTCATTTTATTCTTTATTTCATTCAAAAAAAATAAAATAATTCAATACAAATACAAATACAAATGTTCTTAAATTGTGAATGAAAAGTCAGTCAGTATTTATAGTTTTTTATGTTCATGTGTCGGAGCCATATTGTGGCATTCCAGGACTGGGCTGAGGGCCTCAGATCCAGCTTTCCAGGGAGGTAAATCTGTTAAATGTAGCATTTACTCATATCAAACCAAGGATTCATTGAAAAGTTAGGTCTCAGAGGATGGTCTGGGGAATGAACAAATAAAGGTCAGTTGTCAGTACAAGCCCAGCAGGGAGGTAAAAAGGGGATAGCAGAGGGTCAGTGCTTGTCAATTTATTATAAGTACTAGAAAAAGCAGTGGGCTTTTTTTTAACTGAATCTATCTAATCAATATAGATAAAGATTGCCACAAAGAACTTCAAACCTTTGGGTATCTAACTTGAGTCTTACGAATAAAACAAAAACAAAAATATCTGACGAAAAAATAAGCAAGTAAAAAACAGCATCAGGCTGTCCAGCTTTACTGACCCATCAGTCACACTTCTATATTGGTGATGCAGGCTTCATATAGATTTAGCAGCATCCCTACAATAGTTAGAATGGTTGGATTCCTTTTTATATTTCTCTTTTTATTTCTGTTGCAAGGCTCTCCAGTGACTGAGAGGAAATGGATTGTTTGTATTCCAAAGCTTCTGCCCAGGCAAGCGCTCTCTTCCTAAGCAATCAGATGTAGTGTACCCAAGGCAAATGTGAAGACAACTTAAGGGGTCTCAGTGGAGAAAAGAAATATGACATTTACCCAAGTCTTTGTGAAATGTTCAGGATGTAGAACACAGGATTCGAGGAGCTGTTAACCTGTAGGGCTTGATTAGTATAAAAAATGATCAAAGGAAAGACATTTGGTACAGTCCCGGTACCCAAAGTACACCCCCCACAAATAAAAGCCATTTTAGGACAAATGTTGGCTTTGATGGAAGGATGCAAGAACATGCAGTGCTTCTTAGCTGCACATTCAGAATTTGGTTTGAGTACCTATTGCTTATCCACCGTCCCCCGTCGCCAGCTCACATATTTGACATGTTTACATCAGAACTAAATGAAAGTGAATAGTTACGTGTGTGGTTTGACTGTAAAAGAGATGGCAGCAGAATCCATTGAAGAATAGTGGCAAGCTGACTAAGTTTAAGGCACCACTTCAGAAGATCTGAATCAAACATGTTGGATTTGCTGTAATAGCAAGTTGAGCGGGAGAACTTAAAGTATCAGGAGCTAGCGAGTTAGAGCTTCTTTGGCAAAAATAGATTTTGATATATAGATAAAGACAGATGGATGCAGACAGACAACATCTCTGAAGAAGGAAGCATGTTGAAGCTTGTCCTTGTATATTTCTGACTCTTTCTATTTAAATTTTTGGTCTCTCAAACCAGTCTTTTGTCAATGCTTTCTGAATCTTTTGTTGTGTACATCCCTTTTTTTTAATTAAAAGCAAATATATTTTTTTGGCCCTACATGCAACAGCGGTCTGAGAGTTCACCGACACACACACTTGGATTTACATTCATTGTTGTATCACTGATTGTTTCTGGAAAGCCTCTCCTATCCTTTTGCAGCTATTTTAGCTTAACTCACATTTGCAGCAGGGAACAAGATGGTGTTAACATATTCCTACCTCCATCTGGGTATAACAAACATCAAGAGAAAGAGAGAGACCGAAAGACAGAGCTATGACCCTGTTTATCAGAACTTTCTTTTATTTTCATTTCACTTCCCTCATCCCTGTTTGTCCCTTGATCCCCTCCATCTGTCCACAAGATCCTTTCTGAAGTATTGGAAATCAGTCAGAGAGGGGTTAAAAAATGGATGCAACTAGAATGTATTTTTCTCAGAGCCTCATGGACAACACAAGAATGTGTTTTAAGATTTTGTACACCCTCGGAGATAGGTCACCACAAACTAAAGCATCGTCCATACCGTTGATACGGCGTTCAGTTTTTCTTATACTCTATAGTCTGGGGCTTAGGATATGCTAGCAATATCTTGCTTTTACTAACCAAAATGAATGCATTTAAACCCTTATGTTATTGTTGTTAATCATAATCCTCCTCTAAAAAAAACTTTTCCATTTTAATTATACATTATGCACTTTAATTGTAACACATTTAAACTAAAGCCTCCAGAAGGTATGCATGCCAGACAGACACGGTGGATTTTCAGCAGTGCAGTTCGTGTACTGTACACCATTTTTAAAGGAGCCGTCTGTAAGAAATGGCCAAAACTGGTACTGCAGTCACTTTCAAAATATTGTTGAGTGGCGTGTACCCTCCCCCTCCTCCCCCCGACCAGAGGTTGCCATAATTGCTGCATAATGCAGCAGGAACGTAGGCTGCCATGGCTGCGATAATTAGAGCCGAGCTGGCAACCCGGATGCCGAAACAATACTGACTTGGTGATTGGGAGATAGGTGGAGGGTGGAGCTTCAGAAACAATACTGACTTGGTGATTGGGAGATAGGTGGAGGGTGGAGCTTCAGAAACAATACTGACTTGGTGATTGGGAGATAGGTGGAGGGTGGAGGTTCAGGCCAAAACAAAAAATGACAACATCAACATCAGTTGAGGGCTGCAACTCCTCTTTTTAAACTGGAATATCCTGGCTTGAGTGCTGTTGTCAGTGACATAAGTATTTGAAATGAACATGATTTTTAAATGTCTGTTGACATATCGGGGTCATTTTATGATTCGTTTTATTATTGCTCTTACATACAGCTCCTTTAAGATCTGAGATCAGCATTTCTTAATTTTGGGGAGAAAAATGGACTTTGACCAAAAGTGGCATTTATTACGTTGTTGGAATCTTGAAATCTTACGTTTTTTAGTCCAACCATCATAAGCATTTAACAAATTAAGACAATTAAAGATATGCTGACTTCTATGAAAGAAAATAATCTGAGAGAAATCATCACTTTTGGATGGGAATCATTTGGTCTGGAGCATATGACTGCAATTAACACACTTCCTTAGTCTAGTGACTAGTTTTCTTTTTTTGTAGAAATTTCTGTTGGACTATGGTCAAACAGAAATTTGATCACTATTCAAATTACTGCATCACTGCTGTTATTTCTGAATATGTTGAACTTGTCGCGCCCTCGTGCCCTCCCATCTGAGGGTGACGCTGACTTACCTTTGACTCTGCATCACTATGCAACAGCTAGCTATAATCAGGGGTACATGTAGACCAGCCAGAACTACTGGAACCATTTGTCTCAGCTTTGTGTCCAAAAAAAAAGAGAAGCAGTTTCAGAATTTTGAAGGTTTTGCCGAGCTTAAATGTGGCACAAGGCACCTTCACCACCATAACATGTTTCACCACAAACCAGGTCAAGTAACTCTATTTTATTGCCACACCACTTTTTGTCTAAGCAGCTTGCTGTGTCCTTGTAATGAATTGGAATATGATCATGATCAATGCATGTTTTACTGGGAAGATTTTGCAATAAACCTCTGCCTCCAACAATCCATATATGTCATCAATATCAGCTGCATTCCATTGAGAGAAGTCCCGACTACAACTAGCTTTAATTTACGATTAAAACACAGTACAAAAGCTAGTTTTGTGGTTTTTTTTCAACCTAAAACTATCTTCATCTCAGCAAAATCAAATGCGTAACTCGTCTTTAGAAACTGTGCTTTCTTTAAAGAATTGTGAGTCAAAACCCAACACAGCGGTTTAGACATAGTTTGGAGTGACTCCGAAGAGGTAAATTAGTAGACGATGTAATGTGTAATTAGGCATAATTTTAGCAGTTTTGTTCTCTTGTAGAAAGTGCTATTGTGGCTGGTTTTGAATGTGCTCTCTACTTTTACTGGAATGACATTCTGTCACAAAACCATCTCGGTTTGAACCATTACGGCCTACTTTCACTCCCGGTTCTAACATTCAAATAGCTCAGTCATAAATGTTTGAACCTGAGAGCGGCTTCAAGAAGAGGTGGCAAAATTATGCAGGTTAGCATGCAAGTGTGAGTATCAGAGTGATAATGAATTCACTTTGTGTCACTTTCAATAATATTAGAAAAAGGAACATATTCGAGAGCTGCAGTTGGGGCAGCAACTCTTGTTCAGTGGTCAGGGCTTCTCAGTTGCTGCTTGGCAGCCAAAAAGTGTCCCCCGGTGGGTAGCTAGGGTCACTTCTTGGCCGGCTAAAGCCCTGTGTCTCTTGGTACATGACCAGGAAACTGTGCACCAAGACTCACTGCTTGACTGAAGGAACTACAAGTGAGAGTTAGAAAAAATATAACTGAATCGATGGACATGTCTTTTTGCAGTGTTTCTTTGGTAAATGGCTTTCACATTTTCAGCTCTCATTAATTCATTTACAAACAGGACCAAAGCAGCTCTTAGATCAGGTTTGGCTGTAAGAAAAATGAAACGTGTGACTTCGGCTGTGTGTTGAATTTTTGAGGTCTCCAAATTATCTGAAGCTTCTGCTATAATTAACATTATGGGTTAAGGTAGAACACATCAATCTTGTCAGGTCAGTCATTTTCACAGTTAGAGTATAACTCTCCAAGTGGCTCCTCCTCTATGTTTAGCCTGTTTTCTTTAACTAGTTTGCTAACTTTTTGCAGCTTCTCTTTTCACCAATTCCTCATGGTATATGCAAGCTAGCTGTGAAGTTTCACTTGGCAAGTAGTCAGGGTTGGTTCTTTCAGTATTTCACATAAAACAAATGCACAGTCTGACCTGTCTGAGAATGTCGGTGGACATGTCAACATGGTCAAAAATTGAGTTAATATGTGTCCTTGTCCATGTTATTGGTGTTATATGTATATTGCTCTTTTGTTGTCTTTTTCTTTATTTATTTCATTCTAATCTTCTGGATCAGCCGGAAAATTGGTTGGCAACCACTTTAGACTTTGTTAATGAAATGTTCCTTTTCAGGGAGGATTCCTTTTACTTGTTTCAAAGGCCCAACAAACTCAAACTTGTGGGTGACTTCTGCTTTGTAGTCAGCCTTTCATCCCTGGAACATTGGACAGGACTGAAGATCTGATGCTTCTAGAGCAGCACTTTTGCTAAAGCTGACAAAGGAACGTTTGCAATTTTTAGCTCAAAGGGTCTCCCCGTAGGCGTCGTGGTTAAGTCAATTTTGTGACACTGTCTGAGATTTGCTCTTGATTGATCTCTTGCTCAGTCACCCTCTCGCTTTGTCGTCCATCCTCCCCCTGTAGCTCTCTGAGCTCGCACCATCATTGCTGATGTATGACATAGTGCCACGAAGAGATTCACAATTATTGGGAAAGACAACCGGGACTGGGACTCAAAAGTTACTTTAGGTGGTTTTTGCTATAGTACAAATGGGACACTGCATGATCTAGATGAAAGTAAAAAAATAAATAAAAAGATACTGACCCAAAGAGAGCTGGGATTAGGTATCAATATATTCCCATGACCCTAAATAGGAATAAGTGGTTATAGATGATGGGTGGATGGATGGATAGATATTTGAACATCAAAAACTGTGTTTTGCTTTAATTCAAAGACCTTATTTATGAATACCTTTTATGATGCACATATTGTTTTATTTGACACAATTAAATATCTTATTGCAGTTTTTCTTATATTGCTGTTTTAATGTTATTTGTTTTTAAATGAAGCACTTTTTGTGTGAAAAGATTCAGTATGAACAAAGTCTATTGTGATTAATTATCAATGATCATTTGTAAAATGCTGATTTAATTAATCTGTCTCTTTGATCAACGTTCAACATATTGTCCATTTTCAGTTCCCTCCTTGGAATTTCAGTCTTCTTTATTGTTTTCTGCATTTTCCCCCCACAATTTTTTTCTCTCTCTCTCTAGTTTGAGAGAAATCTGGGAGTAAATGGAAAGATTGATATCAACTCAGCCAAACAGACCCCTTGTTACAGGTCTGGGTCAGATATTAATTGTGTTCCTGTTACATGCATTTGATGGATTGTGTGTTCCTCAACGATATGTACCTTGTATGTGGGAGGATTTTCACGACTCAGCAGTTGTCTAAATGAAGTGCAATAGTAGGGCTGGGCGATATGGACCAAAAGTCATATCTCGATATTTTCTAGCTAAATGGCGATACTCGATATATATCTCGATATTTTTTCTGTGCCTTAATTGGGGTTTCCCCCAAAGCATTATAGCATAGCATCTCTGTTAGCTTCATTTTTTTCTGAGGCAAACCCTTAAAAAAACAGTCAGTTTTAATACAAAGCCTGCCAAATGTCACACAGGTACCTTTGTTAACAGAGATCTGCACAATATCAAAATGTATAAAACAAATGAAATAAAAATAAACTGCCTGCATATATAGAATAAAAATGCTTCTTGAATAAAATAAAACAAATATCCCTTTCCTGCATAACAATTAAATTAAAATACACTGTGCAATTAATACAATGTAAACAGTAACAGGCAGACTTTTCCACTGAGGTTGACAGTTGTGCAAATAACAAAACATTTGTGCAAATCTCAAATAAAACATTCAAGTCAATTTGTCAAAAAATAAGCTATATCAAAATCATTAAAAAAAATGTAAAAAAAAAAAATATATATATTTATTTTTTTTTAATCGATATAAACGATATTGTCTCGTACCATATCGTGTTTGAAAATATATCGATATATATTAAAATCTCGATATATCGCCCAGCCCTATTCACAGTTGTCATTGCTCTCAGATACACTTTGAACCCAATCCTGTAAGTGATTTTTTATCCTCCCAACATACTCATACTGTAACTTCTGCTGTCAATGGGGAATAGAAAACCCTTTGGACACAATTTTAGCAAGTTACACTATTTCAGTGCCCTTCTGCATTCCCTTGTCGGCAGAGGAGAGTCGTCTGTTTCATCAGTAGTAAAATGAATCCCTTAGCAGTAGCTCAAAGCTTTCAAAAGCTGTTACATGCTGTCAGCAGGCTGTCAGCAAGCTTTTACAGCACAGAATGTCCTCATGCCTGCTAGTCATAACTTGGTTTTAAGTTGCAGTGATCTCTAGTTGGGAGCCTTAACGAGTTCCTGTTCAGTAACAGAAGTGTTTCCCCTCTGTTGGGTCTGTCTTCGTCAATATTCACGATATAATGTTCATAATGCTGTCACTTTCACTGGATCTGCTTGCATTGCCATCACAGCTTGATTAAGTTACGGTACATGGATGCAAACTGTTCTTACAGGGTGTAATTTCCTATAATATGAAACAACAAACTGTGAACCACAATGGGGCTTTTGTAGTGAGTAAAATGGTAAAATCTAGTTTGTATTTATATACTTCTGCAAGCCTGTATGTATATTCGTGTCCATTAGGTTGTTTTTATGTGATTATTTATCAGCGTTCAAATCTCACCGGTGGCTGTCGTTAACTGCAAATCTTTTCGGCACGTTCACTCTCGCCCGTCAACAGCAATCCAAAACAGGCCTTTAATCAGTATTTGTTGTGCGTGTTCACTGTTTTCTGTGTCTGTTGGTGCATGCATATAGAAAACGGAAAGTGAAGGTGAGAAAGAGAGAGCCCGTCCTACACTTCTGACACAAGCTGAGTGTGTTTAATCAAATGTTTTGGGTACGGTAGCTTGCAATTCAGGTGGTTCTTCAGCACTGTAGCCTTTTATTGTTTCCTTCACAGTTGTGTGTGAAGTCAGGTTTAGAAAAGCAGTTTGTTACTTTATCACCTTTGAGATAGATGACAACAATCTGGCTGTGTCCTTTTGAATCCTGCTTCTTTCAGATTTGCACAAACGATGACATGCATGAGCACTTCCATGTGAAAAATAGTCTGTACATCTGTTTCGACAATGGTTGTTGTAGCATTTGTCAGCAATGGCAGATCAATAACATCTGGTCGCAAAACGTGTTCCTGTGTCATGGCCTTGTGATAATCATGTTACTATAACTCTATTGGGAATTTGTGTATCATTAAGTGAGACAACTTTATGAAGACTTAGATTTACAAAAAAAAAAAAAACTACTTATTGCTGCAGCTGCAAGGGAGGACTGGGTAGTATGAATTTAAATGAAATTTAAGTATTACCAAGTCAATTTCTGTAAGGTTTACAAGTGCAAGTTCATAGTTGGTAGCAGGAACAATCTCCTATATTGGTTTGTACTGCAGCTAAAAGGACACTGTGTTGCTTAGTTATTGTATTCTATAGGAGTTGGAAATGGAGGGTATTTATTAAGAGTTTTTTCTGGTCTCCTCTCTCAGAGTGTTTTATGGGAAAAGCTGCTTTCACCCATGTACACACACATTCATACACCCATTTATACACTTTCTAAGTCCATAGAGATCTACAGATTTCGTTTCCTGCTGAGTCTATGCAGTGCTTTATTCAGTCACACACTGATGAATGCATCAGAGACAATGTGGCGTTCAATGTCTTCTGCAAGGACACTTCAACATATGGATTGCGATGCCAGGAATCAAATTACCTGCTTTCCAAATGGCAGACAACTATTGCTGCCCCAAAAGTGATGTGTGATGTTGTCCATTATACTTGGTAACTTATGGAATAGTCTTATTTTTGCAATCGGCTCCATGTGATCTGGAGCAGTCGCTTGTACAGAGGCAGCCTTCTTTAGCAAACAGCAAAGAGGTGTGATCTGTTCTGTCCCTCCTTCTGGACACTCGCAGGGTTCTTTCTCCATGTCCTCTCATGGAAGGAACTGTTTCTGGTCCTCTAAAGTTCTTTTTAAGCTCTTTGGGTCTTCCTAAAGTCTAATCTACTCTGTCTTGTTCTTCAAGATGAAAAAAAACAATTATGTCCCGGAATTTCTATTAATATATAGGATTATATTAATTCTATAATTATATACATTATTAAGTGTCATCGCCAGCCGTTTACATTGCTTTCACTCACTGGTGCCATGAATGCCACCTGCAGTAATCCCTCAGTTCATTTCAGTTGTTAAGGGGATCACAGCATGTGATTGACATTAGCTGTGTGGCACATAAACGCCTTCCCCACAGCAATTACTCTTTACTGGCTTACAGGCTATTTTCAATGTGATGCTCTTCTGTTGCGCACTCCTCCATCAGTTTTGCAGACACTGAATAAATATTTTGGAGATGAAACAACCCTCGGCCTATTAATAGATGATAGTGAGTTTAATCTCTTGTTTTGGACCAAAACAATGTCAGTTTTGAGTTAAAAGCCAGAATAATAGCCATCATCGTTAACCCAAAGGGCAAGTAGAGACGCTTGGACAAAAAGCCATTTTAAGCCTAAGAAATATCATGATTCCACCTTAATAATAACGTGGATAGGGTCCATAGAGACAAACCAAGGGAATTAGAATTTTGTAGTGTGTAGTGTGTAAACCGTATTTTGCAAAGCGGATGTGCTTCCGTTTACTGCTGCATTGTTATAAATCTGTACAGGTAAAGTACTGATATTGTGTAATACAGTCAATAGATGGAAAAATGAGGCGAGTTCATGGCCTCTACTTCAAATATTTGTCTATTCTATCATAAAAATATGTACTGATCTGGTTTTAAGGAAGCATTTTTTTTTTTATGAGGCATGCCTGGACTTTAAGCCCTCTTTCAACGTCATACAAGTCATCCCAGTCATCCAACACAGAAGACCTCCCTTCCGAACCCCCCACCCCCTTTGCTAACTGTTTGCTTTAATTTTCTTCCAAAGCTCCAAAGCCCCTAAAATGCTCTTTTAAAAAAAAAAGAAAAAAAATGCACTGACAAATTTTCCAGGTTGGCAACGAGACATAATGAGTTGAGAGTGAGTCAGCAGCTCAATGGGTTTCCTCACTGGGTTTGGTACTGCACGGTGACAGAGAGCAGAGGTACTAAATCTGGTCCAGCTTCACAGACCAGGCTGTTATCTAACACCACATCAGACTCTGTTGATATGATTGGATTTTTTCTTATTTAATATCTCAGATAGAAAAATATCAATAAGAAAAAATAAAAGTTCTCAGTCCGACGTAAAGCACAATCAGATGACAAACGAATGCAGTCTAATTCAACAGCTTAGCAGTAAATCTTATTAAGTTTATAATAAGTACATGCAAAAGATATTTAAATCATGTTAGAGGTCTTGGTGAATTTAATTGTGTGCAACTTATTGAATATTTGCATAGAGAGCATAAAACCCTTCCTAATTGTGCTTTGGCACATAATGCAAAGTCATTAATTACGTTTTTTTTTTATCTTATTTTTGCAGCAGAGTGGATTTTAACATTGTAAGGTAATAAGCAAAGTCCATCAAAGGCATGTTGTAAATATTTCTAAACCAGCATGAATAGAAGAAATAAAAAATCCAGGAATGTACCACATTTTCCATATTCATGAACTATTAGTGCCTTGTATGTAAATCCATGAGCAGCAAGGTGAAAGGTCCCTTAAAGTCGCAAAACTCTCTCATGAAATTGTCTCCCATTGCTCGTCTTGAATAGTTTAATACCATATTATGTTTCTATCAGAGGAATAATAAAAATAGTAAGTTTAACCTTTGATTCGATTATCCAGTGTGGGTCAGTCCTCTGCTTCGTGGTCTCACACCTGTTTCATTCAAAAAAAAAAAAAAGTGACTTCTGTTGTTCAAAATATGCAAAACTGCTTTCTGTTGTAATTGAATCTTGTCTCAGCAACCCAACAAAGATCCAAAACAGTTGGTAGAGCGTTCACCCAAGGAGTTGCAGGTCAGTTGTTCGAGCCCTAGTTCCTCCTGTGTCCACCAAATTGTCCTTGGGTAAGATACTGAACCTCCAGTTGCTCCTGGTTGTCAGGCCAGTGCCGTTGCTGACAACCGGTGTGATAATGGGTGAATGTCTGCATTGTGAAGTGCTTTAGGGCTGTAGGAGTACAGCTGGAAAGTGCTATACAAATGTAAGCCATTTACCATTTAAGCCATTACTGAAATTTGATATGAACTCAAATTAATTGGATTCTCTATATCAACCAGTCCACAATGCGGTGATGGTGGCGATCTGCCCCAGCATTCTGACCCATAGGACTTATGACAAAAAGAAGACGATGTGTTTATTTTTCTTTAAGGACCAAAGGTACGGGCTCGACATTGCCCCCAGCCTCCTTGGCTGTGAAGGGCATGACGACAAACACTGGTGGGATGACGGCTTTTTCTGTCATCATTTTACCCAGCAGCCTGAAGAATAGTTCTATTTCAGCTGCATGCCTCCTGAAAAATAAGAGATGAAGTTAAGAATGTTTTCCACTCTCTGGAGATGGGGGGGCTCTCTCATTAACACTGAGTCAACCCAATACGAATAAACTCAGGAGACTGGTTTGGAACAACAACATTGTTTTTTGCAAAACTCACAGCCCCAGTGAGTTACATACAGCAAAACGATAGCTATCTTGCAGATTACCTGCTCCCAGGCCAGAATACGAATGAAGGACAGTCTGAACTCGAGCTTCACGAACTTTTCCTCCTGATACTTGTAAAATAACAACACCAAGTAGCTAACTGCAGGTATTTATGTCTTAACTTAGGGCCTGATTTACTAAAGGTTTGCGTGCGTAAAAACGTGTGCAAACTTGACATCACCCGCAAACCAATGTGCAAGCTGATCTACTAACAGCGTGCAAAGAGGACTGCGCCTCTCAAATGAGCAAAATAGCACACGCTATTCATTTAGTACTTTTGCCCTGATGAATAATCAATATGGGGCGTACCCGCCAGAAATCGCTAAATACTGGGAGGGGAAAATGCAAATATCTCCTTTTACCACACGCAATGAGATTTAACAAGCCTGAAAGTTTTTGCGGGGATTGTGATTGCGTCTGTATTTAATACGTTCGAAAGGAAGGTGCTAATCTGCCCAGCATTACGCAGGGATGCTTGTTGGTGCCTAATTTGAGGACTGGGGTGGGGATGGCTAAACTTGTGGTGAGGATTTTCCACATGCAAAAGGAGAAATATTTTACTTGAATGTTAAATCGAGTATTATTCAGTAAAAGGTTGCCACAGGAGGCACATTCATTTTTTGTGTTTTCATGGAGAAAAAAGTGTTTCTTATTGTGCGCCTATACTTGTTCTGCAGTTGTCATACCCCGGTGTTGTGCCGTATTCAGCACCCCTGCCGTGAAAAGCACCCCCTCGTCTGACAAAAATGATATTCTCATTCCGTGTCACGTTCTGTTTAGCGTCCAGTTTTGTGTTAATGATTCATGTTTAAATGCGCTCATGGATTCCACAATAGTCATACTTTCCCACAATCACAGTCACAGATAACAAAAATCGGGTAAATGGTTATTGATGTCATTAATTAATAGCCTGCTTACTGTGTTGTCTTCCATAATATTTGTAAATATATATAATATAAACTCCTAAGTATGTGTTTGTGTGAGTGTGTATATATAAATATATTGAAGTGTCAGTGTGTTGTTTTTTTTCTTGGTCTACTTATCATTGAATATACGAGGGGGTGCTTTTCACGGCAGGGGTGCTGAATACGGCACAACAATTTGCCTCTTCCACTAATATCTCTAACTCCAACTCGTCAAATTTCATTTTGCGCTCGCAAACCCTAAGACGCGCAACACCTCATTTAAATACTGCGGTTTGCACCTGTTATCAATTGCGCACGCAATCTTAGTTGATCACCCGCAAAACACAAAATAACAGCACGTGCAAACTTTTTCAGTGCACACGCAATTTAGTACTCTTTATTTAGGATCTTAGTAAATCAGGCCCTAAGTCACCACCGTGAAAGAACATCCACTGGTTGATACTGAAATGGAGTCACTGGATGTTGGTGTCTTGAGATACTTTCTAATAGCCGGTTTTAGCTAGCGAGACCACCTAGATAGCTATGACCTAACAATAACAACGGGCTCAGCCCAGGTTTCTTTTTGATATTAGTTGCGTCATACCCAGCCCCAACCTCCATTTCATATACAGTAACTTACTTTGCGATACATGCAATTGTATTTAAATGGATATTTGGTTTAGTCATTTCTGCTGGCAATAATGATAAATATTAGTACGGTAATGCAAGACTAGAAATGGCCTTTCCATCAGAACCACACATAATTGCTTCACAATCCACACAATATTTGAACAAACTGAGTGGCATATTATCATAACTGTGGACTCAAATGTGGTAGCAAATGGGAAACCATTGTTTTCATCAAGTGACTCCCACTTTCATCCCACTATTATCTACCGTCCTTATTGTTGCCACCTCACAGAGCGAGCAATGAGCTTCACCTCGACAGTTGGCACATTCAGGCTAATTGATGGTCGCCAGCGCTAATTACAACCAGAGCCAGCCTGTCAGCATGAAACAACTGCCACATTAACACACATGTTAGGAGACGAGACTCCAGTGGAGGAGCCTGGATTTAAGCATGGTGTGTCCCTCAACATTGGCACGTTATACCTGATTTAGTGGGCGTTTTTTTGTTTGTTTTTTTGCATATACTGTATGGTCTGACAGAAGTCCCTGGCTTTTTAGAGCACTATGGACCTTTTATGCAGATTACCTATCCGGAGAATGCTTAAACTCAGGGATAGTTTACACATTGCTCTTGAGAACAGAGGAAATATTGTTCTTTAAGGAGTACCTATGTTTCTGTCCCACGAGAACTTCAATTGGTATTTAACACTCTGTGTCTCAAATTACCCTCGGGGCAATGCTCTAAACATTTGGCGCTGAAGCCCCAGCAAAATAATCTGGCGAGACAGCTGATCAATAGAGAGGGCTTAATCAATCAGTTTAACTTTGAAGGTGTTTCAGCTATGTCTCTATCTTCCTCTGGCTCTAACTGCCCTAAACACACTCCCTCTGTTTCACATAGTGGTCATTACATGCATCGATGTTACCCCTTGTCTACAACAGTGCTCTCTCTCCCCATATGTCTTTCTCTGTCTCTCTCCATTGTATCAGAAATCACCTCTCGTTTTGATGTTCACATTAGGACAAGCTGAGGTTACGCAAAAAAAAACCTACTGAAACAGACACAGGATGGATGCTAAAATAGATGCAGTATACAGTACAATATATTTATTTTAAACCGTGTATATAATTAATGGTCCTGGGGACTGAGCCTCTGAGCTGCTAAAAAAGGCTATTTCATGCTTTTCTGTATTTTTTTGGGACTCAAAGTGTTAACAACTATTGTCAACTTTAACATGATCAGCTGCTCAAAAAGGAAAGGTCACATGTTTAATATTCCTCTTCACCAAATACTTGATTTTAATGGTTTTCAAAATGCTTAAGCTTGAGAGATTTCTTTCCTAAAATCTGCTTTCTATGATGTCATGGAATACAGCATTTCCTGCTATGGTCGTGTTTTGCAGTCAGAACAAGAGCCTGGTTAAAACGGAAACTCACGACTGCACAGCAATGATTTAGTATGCAGGTTTATGTGTGGCTCTGCTTCTTATACTGACCTTACAGTTAACAATTTTACAAGCAATTTTATGATGGCAGAAGATTTTTTTCACAGTTGGGATGAAATCACAAGGAGTCTTGCTCCTGTGATCTCCGTTTCTAAGTGTGAAGTGGCAATTAGAGCAAATCTAGGTGAAGTCTTTCAGTGTCTTGGCATAATGACAAAATCATACATATTTAATAAAATCACAAGTCATTAGTCTTTTCTCATTCAAACTGTTGTTTCACGATGCGGTTTGAGTAAACAATCAATTAGGACTGTTGTCTTTTCATTTACCAAGAAACCCGGGTAGTTGCATAAATACATAAGATCCCTGATTTTTAGTCCACAGTTTAAAATGTTGGCTTTGCAGTCCCTAGACTCTCACGTCATAAGTTAGTATTTTGAAAATCTTTTGCAAAGTTGTTTAGTGGATGATCGGCATTGTTTAGAATTGTGCTTTTGTTTGGTCCAGTAACATGTTGGCACGTTGTTTTGAGGGGTGGTGCCACGTGATTCAACTTAATTTAGCATGCAAATTGTCAGAATCATTTTACTGACATTTTACCATCAGTGTTGGTGTGTTTGCAGGGTTGTTGGCATGGCGGGCGAGAGATGCTGAAGATGCTACGCACACACACACACACACACACACACACACACACACACACACACACACACACACACACACACACACACACACACACACACACACACACACACACACACACACACACACACACACACACACACACACACCAGCAATGGCATAATAGGGATTCATTCATTTATTCATTCTCCTTTAACGACGTACAAAGGCATGAGGAGGAGACTCTATTATTCTGTCACTGGACAATACTGAGGGGACACACTGGATAGGTCGGCAGTCCATTACAACAATAGCACTCGCACTCAATCATAGAAACATTTTAGGTTCACTAATCAACCTAAAATCTGTGTTTTTTTTGGGAAGAATACCTAGAAAAATCACATGCAGGCATGTGGGCAACTCTACACAAGAAGGCTGCTACCAGGAAACTTCTAGTTCTAAGGCAGCACTGAGATTAGTTTAGTACCGGTATGCTTTGTAGCTATTTCCTTGTCTGTAGACTTAAAATAAAAAAAAATAAAAAAATATATATGTTGCAGTTTTTTCTTCCAGATATAGTACTTCTGTAGCATAGCTTTCCCAACATGCACCTTTGCTTTGTGTCCTACTTTCTGTGACAGTATTCCACTTTAACACAAATTAAGTTCAACTGGTCGTATCGAATGGACAGCATGAATCAAGCACAATTGTCCATAATCACGGAAAGCCATGCCTCAGCATTTCTTCGTGAATGGAGTGTTAAGTGTGTGTTCGTTCTGTGTCTTTCAAGGTGTTTGAATCTTGATAGTAGCCCATTAATCCGAGTTAATTGAATCACTTTCCTCTCTTTGTCTCAGGGGTGCGGGATGTAATAGTTCAGATAAAAACCCTTGGGTGGTGAGTTCACTTTTTGTTGCAGGATTTGGAGGTGTTCTACACATACCTGTGTGTATTAAACCACAGTCAGTTTCCTACTGCCAGTAAGGCTTAACATTAGGACATTAGGTCAGATGTTTTCTTCAGCAGCAGACACGTGTGGATGTTGAATGGGTTGAATCAAGTGGAAACATGCTGTATTTACATTTGTCCATGGCCAGATGTGGCCTCGTAAGATGTTCACTTGCGGCATTCCTGCTCTACGGTTGACTCACCGCATGCAGTGATGGAGAAATGAGAAGAAAAAGTATTTTTTTTCTTATTTCCCCATCATTTCTTCAAAGCTTTTTTTTTTTTACCTCAAAAGGCTAACTATATTTTACGTATAAAAGAAGAACGCTCACTTACACATTCCAGGTGAAATTGATATTGATTATTATATTACACAGTTTTCTGTATCTTACATTACTTTTGATTTATTGTTGTCATGGCAGTACAGTCATGGCTTAAACAAAATAAACGTTAGACAGAGGCAGAGGGAGGGAGGGGAGAGAGAGAGAGAGAGAGAGAACCAACAAAGAGCCAGAAATGAGAATGAGACGAATGTGACATGCGGGCAACTTAGATATCACCAAAGTTAAATGTAAGCAATTCTTTTAGGCACTTACATGAAAAAGATGTGAAGATTTGGCTGTGAACCATTGCTGAGCTCTTTACTGTGCAGTTGACAAGGCTAAACAGAGACAACGCTTCACTGAAATGTTGGCGCACAGCCAGGAACCAGTGGCAGCAGGAGGATGAAGCAGAGTTTGAAGAATTTATCCCCCCATCCTTATCCAAATCCAATTCTTCCTCTTCAGGGTCACATGAATCTGCCTCCCGCAGCTGTCTTCAGGTCAAAAGCAAGTTGGGTTTTTCACAGTTTTGGTTAGTTAAGTTCCTGTCTTATTCTGAAACCCCATGTCCTTGTTTCAGTCTTGTCTTGACTTCCCTCGTTCCCATCTGCCCATATCGTTTGCACCGGTGTCTCTGTCAAGCCTCCAGTGTACATCTTGTCTTTAACTTGCTTTGTGCTGGTCTGTACTGTTTCTTCCGCCACGTGTCGCGTCAAGTTTTTTCGGATTTTTTTCATGGTTAAGTGCTTGTTTTTAAAAAAAAATCCTGCTCAGCAGTGCTTTAGTTTTTTTTTTAGTAAATAAATCAAGTTTTTTGGAACTCCTGCTTCATCGCTCCCCTGCATCTGGGTTGTAGCCAACCACACCGTGACAAACATGAAATCAGATAAGTGGCTAGTATCCAGGGGATACTGGATACTACCTAAAGGGACCAAAAAATAAAAAAAAAATCCCTTAAATACAGGTGTCTGGTGACATTTTGGGACAGACATTAAAAATTGCAATAGCTAGATAGAATTATTTTATTTCTTTAACATCAGCACTAGGGGTGTAACGATACACTAATCTCACGATACGGTACGATACACGATATTGAGGTCACGATAACGATACGATACGATATAGCAGTATTTTTTTAACAACCTTGAATGAGGTAGTCATGAGGAAATTGTCTTTTATTTGAAAGACACAAAATACAAAATAATGCTGTGCATTTGCCCTATTGTTACAGTTTGTAATTCTTTATAACTGTTAAAGTTTTAAAGATAAAGCCAGGCCAACCATTTTCCACAAACTGAACTAAAAGTAAATGTCAGGTTTGCATTATGCATCTTCAGTTTCATACAAGTACAAATATTTTGCCACAAACTGAATAGTTTCTTTCATGTATGATTTGACTTTTTTCTTTTCCAGAAATTTAACAACTAAAATTAAATAAATAAATACAAGTAAATAAATACATACAATTTTACATCATAAAAAAGATTGAGGGGGGTGGTGTTTCCCGGTTTGGCGCGGTTTGGCGCGGTTTGGCGCGGTTTGGCGCGGTTTTCCCACTCCTTTGGGCGTACAGTAGCTACAGCTCGGTTTGCAATAGCTCTCTACCACTACCAAATGTTTTCTACCATTTTTAAATACACCTGGCATGTCCAAATTTTGGGAGATTTCTCTCCACTTTTGTCCCTTTTTATTGAGGTCACGATAGGCCTGCAGTCTTGTATCCCACAACTCCTCACACAGACTCACAGCCAAAATGATTTTTTCTTCAATCTTGATCGTCTCTGATCTACAACCTGCAAGTTTTTTTCTCCCTCCATCATCTTCTCTCCTATTGGACGCGCCGAGATGTCGTCACAGCGAAGCACGGTGAAATTAAAAATTGTTCAATTTGGGCGCAGGCAAATGTTTTAAGTTATTTAGATAATTTTAGATATTTTGCGGCGCAGTATCAGGCCAGCAGAGTTCATTTTAGATGCTTCCCGTGCCCTGATTGCATTAAGTGACGGGAGCATTATTTTTTATAGGATGTTACTGGACTATCAAACTATGCTACCCCTGAAATATTGATTTAAAATGGCTGAATTGAGGTATAAGAATGCTGAGATTCATCCTGCAGTGGTAGTGAAGTGATTAGTATCTTACCTGAATGCATAAAGTGACGGGAGCATTATTTGATAGGACGTTACTGGACTATCAAATTATGCTACCCCTGAAATATTGATTTAAAATGGATAATATGAGATGTTGAGTATTTGATCCTTCAAAATTCCCTACCCATGACATTAATTGCATTACTTTTTGTGAACATTATACGACAAAGAGGAAAAATAATAACAATTCTATCGCTTTATTTGATATTCATTCAGTCATTCTCGTTTATTTAACCAGGCAGGTCATTAAGAACACATTCTTATTTACAATGACGGCCTGGCAAGAGACAAGGACCACTTGGGGGAAAAGGAAGTGGTTTAGGGAGTAAAACAGTAAGATTGTTGCTCTGCAAAAGGTAGAAAACAATTAAGGAGCTTTTTCTGATAGGGTAGCAAAACTCGACAGATAGACGCTATCGGTTTATGCCGTGGTAGCATTTTTCGACGAAGCAGCAGAAATCGACAGAACAGCGGCTCGGTCTGCGCTTTGCGCCCAGAGCGGACGCTTCCCCACCGAGCTCGGCGGCGCGAGACGAACCTGCCCCGGTGTTTGCGCCCCAATTGAACATTTAGACCAGACGATTTTTTTTTGTTTTTTTGTTTTTTCAGATCTGGGCACCTGCGCCGTCTCTGCGCCGAGTCTGCTCCCAACCCGGCGGCGTGCGCCGCCGCCGACCCTGCGCTCTTGCGTGCAGGTGGCAAATACACAATAAATGGGAAAGCCGGCAGTGCTACCGCTGTGCGCCCTCTGAGTGAAAACCGCTTTAGCCAATCAGGGATTGTTGACATGGGGGCTCGCCTGCTCGGCCATCTCCGTGGGCGCTCGGGCCCCGAAGCACCCACGGTTCTGGCGCCTATGGATCCGGGGCTTTTGGAAAAACATTCGGGGCTTGAGCCCAAGTAGCCACCCCCTAGATCCGCCTCTGTTCAGACCTCAAAACGGGACTGCAAAACGGGACTAGTTTCTGCTGAGCGGAGGAAGATTTTGGTCCGCGCGGTCTGGCCGCGGTCGTGGTCGGATGCGCGTTTCTAGTCAACACAATAGATTAATATTAATAACCCAATATCGCGATACACTTTGTCACCTCCAGGACACGTATTGTGACATTTTTGTATCGCGAAATTTCGGGGCACGATATATTGTTACACCCCTAATCAGCACAAAACTATAACAACTGATGCACCTATTGCTTTACTGTAGCCTACTTCTTTACTGTCCACTTCATTTCAGAGGAAAACCTTTCCTACACTCAATTATCTCAAAATCCAAGACTACAAAGCACATGTGGGCAAACTCTGATCCTCCCTCCAGGAGAGTCCGGTGTTTCTCATGCTTGTAATTTTCATTTTTAATTAAGTTCTTTTGGCTGTTGTTCATAATCTGAGGTTTGCAGGCTTAAAAAAAGATAATTGACATGAAAAACAAAACAGAGTTGTTGGTAATTGCACTGTTGTCTTGAGTTGCTTGTTTACTGCCTGAACTTTTTTTACTCTGGAAATACTGTATATTGTATTTTTGGGACGTAAGAGCCGGTGCAGAAACTGGCTAGAGATGCTTGTATTGTATATAAGGCTACACAAAAAGATGCAGAAAATAGCAGACTAAGCAAGGCTGAGGTATAAAGAGTCCGAGCCAAGTGCTTGACATGTCCGACATGAGTATACTGCTTATTTCTGCTGATGTAAATGGCCGCTTTAACCATAAAAGAGGGAGGGCAGTGAGATTAAATAGTTTTATGTCTCAGTGCCAACTCTACTCCTACAGGAGCTTTAGAAGGTGAAACATGCACTTGTTTTTTTTCTGGACACAAGCTAAAAGGAAGGAAACCCCAAACAGCCCAGAGCCAGTGGAGGGTATGAGGATGGGTCAGGGGCAATTCATTAAGTGAGCTTTTACTTAGCGCCTGGGCTAAAAGCCGATAATATTTCCCTACCTGTGATAGTCTGCAGGAGTGCTTGGCATCAGGACTGTGTAATGGTCCATCATAACTATTTTTACATAACACTGGAACCAAAAGAATGCTGTGATTTGTCCTTGCTCTCACTTGCACTCATACCCTTGTCAACTGTATCAAGTAAATCAAGGAATATCAAGCCTTTGTTTATTTTACAGAAGAGAGCAGTAAGGATCATACATAAAAAGGAGGCAAGAGAACACACCAATTGACTTTTTATCAATGCAGGATTAATTAAATTTAAAGATATTGTTGAGTTACAGACTTTATTGGTTATGTTCAAGGCAAAAAGCAGAATATTGCCTGAAAATATACAACGTTTTTTTGTGTTTAGTTCAGAAGATAAGGACCAGGATTTTAAACATCCGTTTGCACGCACCACTTTAAAACAAATGTGTATTTCAGTATGTGGTGTAAAATTATGGAACTCCTTAACAACTGATTTAAAGGATTGTAAAAATATTCACCAGTTCAAGAAATTGTATCAAGACCACACAATTAGACAATATGAATTTAACGGGTAAAATATCTTTTGTTGTTTTTGTTTTTATATTGTTGGTGAGTTAGTGTGTATGTTTTCTTATTTTTTTGTTTTGTTTTTTTCATTATTTCTTTTTTTTTGGTATTATATAAGTAGTGATTGTTGAACAGACGGACAGACCATCTTCATATGAATAGTTTTATTTTTTTTTTGAGAAAGGGGCTTGGTATATAAGGCTTTCTTCTTCTTGCCCCTTTTCCATCATGGAATGGAACATATGTGAACTATTTCCATGATATGGAATAAATAAAAATGAAATGAAATGAAATGTAGTCGTTCTGCGTGCGCTGAAGAGACTGCAGGCCAGCAGTCAGCTGCCCGTTTATACCTGGTCCACCTACAGTAACTGCTGCAAACTTTGGACCACGCCTGTGGAAGCGCCCTAATATTCCTCACTGTGCTGGAAGCAAGAAGAGAGGCCATGTTTTCTACAGACAATAAAAGATTGCCACATTTATGACCAGTTGTCGCTTAAAGAAAAAGAAATGGTGTAACAGGTTAACATTTTTAAATCTAGTTTGCAACAGTGTAAACCAGCACACTTCTTAAAAGTTATCTGTGTGTCCCAAAAAATATGTGGGCAGCTGGTAATATACCTGGGCGGCCATCCGAGCATTACCATTGTTTGGATAAGGGAGCTTCGTCTGACTGAGCTTTCTTATTAAACTCACTTGCTCTGGTTTAGAAGGGACCAAATGCATGTTGGCTATACTAATGATCAGTATTACTATAGACCTTAGGGCATTGGTTTGGATTTTTTTGTTCTCCTCACATGTAGTAGGAGCCTCAGAAGCGTTAATTAGTGCATATGTCATCCGGGCAGCGACAGCCAGAGGTCTTTGGAGATGGAGACAGGCCTGTGAGAGAGTCATTACACTCCATCATCTCAACACTCCTCTCTCCTTCTTTCACTTCCCCACCATGCTTCACTTTTCTTTCTCTTGTTCGTCGATGCCTCACTTTCTGCTAAAAGGCGACAACAATGCCCTGTCTTTTTCTATTGCGACTGGATGCCATCTGTGCCTTTAGAGATACTGCCGTTGCGCCTTCCTCCATGCATCATCCTCGCTTGCATATTCACAGACGCACACAAATAATTCATCTTAATTAGTGAAGAACTTTTGGATTATGTTTTTGAATTCATGGGGAAACTGATGCAAGATGTGTTTGTTTACAGACTGAGTCAATGTGTTTGCTTTTACTTAAACTTCAGTCCACGGAGGCCTTTTTTATTTCTCCACTCAAGTAAGGCTACTTGTCTATGTGGCTATGTGAGGATTCTCAGTGTAATGTGCCCTTTTGCTTTGGCACAGAATAAAGAAAAAGGATATACAAATAAAAGAAAACACTGTTTTGGTTTATTTTTCCTGTTTTTGTGATGACACCGTTATTAAAGCCAATGCATTGACTTTTGCTTTCAAGCTCGCCTCTGCAAGGCTGTGAAGTTAACTCCATGAATTATATTTTCATCACATCACAAATTATGAGTTGCACTATCGTCCTTACAATAGACTGTATAACTATAATCATACAAACTCATGTTGATTCTTGGTTGAATAAAGACAGATTAACACCATTAAAACCCTGTTAGCAGTAACCTTCAAATATACAATGAGCCATTTAGTACACAACACCTTTTTTTCTTCTCCCTAATGCTTCTTGTTATTTCTCTATACGTTACAAGTTAGACCAGCAGTTCGTGCCTCATCCCTCGTTTTCAAATCTCACATCGTCCTCTCCAATCATCCTTTATTCATTTTACCTAATTCAACCCGACAAAAAAAATCATGACTTGGTCTTCAGTGAAAGAATGTCGGGACCAGAGGGAAGCTAACGAGAAGAATATTACACCCTGGGGTGTTTTCCCTCAGCCGGGGTGTGAATGTGTTTTGCAATGGAGGCTTACTGATGAAATCACAACGCCACACAGGCAGTACATGTAAACAAATGGGAACACAACCAACACTTTGCTAAGGAAATGTGATTCAGCATCTCCCAAAAGCTGCTGCTTTAATGTTATGGCTGACCATGCCTGCGTGGAGTTGTGAAGCACCTGGCTGTCTCTGCTCATACGCCCGCTGCTTTATCTTGCTCTGCCGTTTTCAGGCTCTCATCATAAAGTAACCAGCTCTCCCCGCCGGCTCCCCTTAGCTCTTATTTTTCTATTCTGTTCCACGGCCATTCACCCCAAAATGTTGCATTACAGAGCCAAGCTACATTTTCAAGGATTTCCTTTCACTAGAATAACATCAGTAAAATGCAAAAGTGACATTAAGAAAAAGAAATGACCAGTGTGGCCACTGACTATTTACACACTTGCATGGAGCGAGATGAACAGAGGTTTCCAACATCTCAACATTAACTAGTGATGCACCGAAATGAAAATTTCTGGCCGAAACCGAAACCGAAAATAATAATAAACACTTGGCCGAATACCGAACAATACAGAACATGGTTCTTCGCAGTTTTTCATTTATTTTGCAAATTTTTTCACCATTGCATAAATCAAATAAATTTGATTTAGGCATGCTTTTCAAAGAAAAAAATCTTTTACAAAATTACAAGGTAAAAAATATTTATTGAACATAACATTTTTTTTTTTTTTTAATTTCCCAGCATTATGTTGTTTTGGTTCCACCTCCTGGTGAGTGTTAGGTAAAATTCTTATGGGGTTAGTTTTTGGTTGGCCAACGATTTATTACGGGAGCGGCCAGTCTATTAGGTAAAATTCTTATGGGGTTAGTTTTTGGTTGGCCAACGATTTATGTAGTGCGCAACGTTACGGGACGGAGCGGCCATTCTATTTCCTTATTTTACAACGCCGTTATTAATTGTTCGGTTTTTTTCCCCACTTATTCCACCGAACACCGAAAGTGTTTTTTTTGCCATTTTCGGCCGAACAATTTCGGTTACCGAACAATCGGTGCATCACTAACATTAACCTGACTTTTCTTTAGACTCGGGGTTTGTTGTGTCATCGTTGGGGGCTGTCATAGTATGATAAAGATGAGGGTTTTACTATACTGTAGGAGAACCAAATCACACATGGCTAAGCATGCCACGCTAGAGCGGATGATCACGAGTGGATTACAATGAGGATTTAACCAAGCTGACATACATGCAAATGTATCCATTCACGTGCAGTAATGGGTTTTGAGGCATTAAGCCTTTACTTCTGCATTAGCTGCCAAGGAGTGTGATGTAATCCAACAGCTGTGATTCAGTCTGACATCTGATGTACCTATTAAAGCTGATTAAATTAACATAATAAATCATGTTTTGATCTTGACGAAAGCCAGGTAATCAAACTTTGAAGTAGGTGCTTCCTTTTTAAGAGTTGTGTAATTTGGTTTCGTCTCTGTACTGAAGGTGAAGCGGTCTTTTCCGTTATTCTGCTAAATTCCGGGAGACCGACTCCTGTCGTTTTCTTCCATGCGTGTTCGTTGTCGCACGCTAAAGTATAACAGTAAAGTGAAAATGTTAAACCATCGTTACCTCAGGCTGGAGCAGCAATTAACTGTGCATTATGAGAGCAGCAGCTGCTTGCTCATTAGTTGCTTTTAAAACTTGAAATGATGATAGCGTTAGACGGTCTGTGCTACAGTGACTCTTCATTCACAGATTTTGCTCCAGATCTTTGGCGTCCCTGTATCATTCTCATTTGTTGGGGAAGGGCACGATGGAAAAACTGCATATGCTTTGACATACTGTACCATAGACGAGATCACTAATTGAAAATATAACTGCCAGAAGAACTGATGTTTTCAAGGAAAATGGTGATATGTTGTTCCTCCTCAATTTTAACAATGTGCAGCTTCAGATAAGAGCAGCATGACCTTCTGTATCTCTCAGCAGATTAGCAGCTGTGCAGAGTATTTCATTCATAATGGCTGAGATCCTTTTTATATCCTCTATGATGTGGTGCAGCAGAACTGAGCAACATCTGCTAACATCAAGACGGGTCTGAGATAAGATGGCTTATCTTGAGTTTGGGAATGAAAAGCATTCATTGTGTCATTCTGGCCCACGTCCTATTCGCAGCTCCTGCAAAATCAATTGTGGATTAAAGTCTGTTTAATGGGTCTGATAACTTCGATTTCTATCACAAATAACGGGAACCAGGATTACTGAAGTGTCATGTTTCTCAGAGTTTTATTTGTTAAAGTGAACCTCGGCATCTACCACTCCGGTTGTGCTACCCTTTATTTGTTTGAATGATAATTGAAAGTTGAAACTAAAACTTGAACTCTCATATATCAAGAAATATCTGAAAAAAGATATTTTCTCTCCTCATCAACGTGATGGATTGAGGGTTCATTTTAAGTTTTTTACTCCTCCATTTTTGCATTTGGTTGCAGATATTTGCAGTGCACATATTGCTTCATTCAAGCCCTCATTAAATACAGCTCTCTGGAATCTGAGGGTTTTCTTTTAAACTTCAAACTGTCTAATAAAGTCTTTTATATCTGAACTGTTAAGGAAACTAAACAGGAAATAAAAAAAAAGCTAATTCTTATATTTTGTGGGCCTCTAAAATGTTGATGAGCTGTGTTCATCGTCCTGAACTCGACGGTCATCCACATAATGTTGCATCGGGTCACATTGGTTTCCAACTCCTTATGTGCATTCTTTCTATAAGTACATATTTTTGTTGCATGACAGATTTTAGAAATATTCTTGAAAATCAAAGTCGTTTTTATTGTGAGAAATCTAATTGCAAATCCATGTAGAACTTAAACAGTTTGATTCAGTCTTTTGTTATTTTTACTCAAATTCACATCTTGTATTTTTCTCTATCTGATGCTCATCAAAAATGTTATGACTGGACCATATTGAAACACTGGCTGCACACACGAGCATGCACCATATATTCAGTAAAGGCCCACAGTGCATCTTTTTTTTTTGCAATGCAACTCCTTTTTCCCCCCCATCATTAGTTCAGAAAGCATTTGTTTGTCTCCGTTCTGCTGCACTGATGCTCTTTTGCTTTCATGCTTTGAATGTTATATTCAGTGTGGCTCTGCATTGCAGTTCAAAAGCACGACTGGTGAGAGGGAGCGATTCATTCACAGCCTTCACTGAGACTTCTCGCACACTTTTAGGGAACAGTATGGTTTTCAGTAGCAACTACAAACAAGGGAAGACGTGTGAAAGCCATTTCTATTCACACTAAATAAGCATGTGTGTACAGGATTGTTTGCACATGTGTGAATGTAATGGATGAACCCACTAGAGGAAAATGTTTATAGTTACAAATTCAGGCAAATCTTCTCCCGAACACAATCCTCTATTGGAACAGTCCCTCTCACCACATTCAAAAAGGGACATCTTGTGAAAACACTATTTTTTTTCTTTTGTACTTGAGTCCATATACTGGGTTACTAAAGTGACAACCAAATCAAAAGCTCTGACATTTCTAGGATTTCAGAATTGGGCAGCCTGAAAAACTGTTCTCCAGTTTGCTTTCCAGATTAGATCAGTACTGTGACATTAAAAACCCACATCGGGGTGGAAATGTCCAGGTTTTTTATCCTTTTTTGTCCAAAAAATCTTGCAGTTTGCAGCATCTGCTAAACCCTTAGAGGACGGTTGAAAAACTCAAAAGATGTATGGAGGAGGAGCGGGATCAGGTCCACCCCTAAAACCATTTACTGTTAGTAGAAGTGTAAAACTGACCTGACAGTGCCGCTGACATATCATATCAAGATATTGAATCAGTTCATGGATCAAAAAGACATAATAGATTTCCAATAAAACCTGTAAGTTTGATTCTCTTTTTAATGTATTATGACAATAATTCAAATCAGGCATACCTTTATGTTTGGATGATCAAAGTTAAATTGACTCAACTGAGACTGACACATAAATGAAATGTCTATATTTGCAACAGAGATAAGGCAATACACATGAGGACATGCTGCTACTCTGAAGGAGTTGGCTCTGGTCTTAAAATAATATCATATGTTACATGCAAAGGTCTGATGCATTACAGCAGGCTCAGTGACAATCTGAGGGACTTTCTTTGGGAGATGGAAATTTACTTGACTTCATCAGACACATTGACTTATATTCTTTTTTCAACTCACATTTTATACCCAAATTACAAGCAGAAGGGGCTGAAGATCCTTTCATCTACATGGATATGTAACACCACACTCACTAGTTTTTTTGAACTTCTCTTAACTCATTAACACCTGATGAGACCTGATTTGAGTGTGTGACAGAGGGAATAAGTCTGTGAACAATTCCAAATGTATTTTTTGTGATTAACATTACACACATACATTAAATGTAGTCATACCTGAAGGTCTTAAGTTATTTGTGAGGAAGCAGAAAGAGATACACAGCAAGCCTATTCCTAATAAAGGAGCAAATAGATTTGTGTTCACGCTGACTTTTGTTGTTCGAAGGCCAAATATTTACTAGCGTTTCAATACGGTGCTGGTATGCTTGACCGAGTGTTGTAATAGCTCGTGAATTTACTGTACGGTTGGAGCTGAGGTAAAAATATGGGTCTGTTTCCAGGAGTAAACATGGAAATCTCATTACACATTCACATCAGAAGATCGTGCCAGTAACACAAACGTTGCTGTTTGACTGGAGCAAGACGCTAGACAGCCGTGGCAGGGGAGGGCGTGTGATCGTAATCTCGTAGGGTCATAACACGGTTTTAATAAGCATGGAATAGGATGGAATGTGCTTTTAAACAGGTCTGCTTGTGAGTTTCAAGATTACTCACTTCCTGGTTTGCAATATAAAGTTTGGATTTTTTTGAAATATCACATATCAGATAGAAAAGTGTTTCTCTCTCGAAGAGGAAAGGTGTTGCTTTTTCCGTGTTTCTCATTTCCTAGCACTACAATCCTCTGGAGAATTGTGGCAATAAAACTGTTTACGCAGGGAGGATTAGAAACACCTCGGCATAGGCATCCATTCAGCCTTTTGTCGCCACTCATTTTTCTCCCCACCACATTTTGAAACCCTTTGGTTAAACTATCTGTTTTCTTTTTTGGGCATTGTGCTGCCTCATAGTGATGTGTCGCCTGAGATCTGGGCAACCTCAATTTTTCAAGCAAAGAGAACAATTTGCTTACAACTATGAATCAATCTTGTTTCTTTTGTTCGCTGTAGAGTTGAGAGAGACCTGGGGCCTCATCTATAAAGCTTGCTTGCGCAGAAAAAGCGCCTGAAAGTTGCGGAAGCCGCCTTCTACGCAAAGTCTCGGATCTAAAAAGAAAAAACTAACCGAAAAATCTGCGTATCTTTACGGCAACCCTCACCCTCCCGTAAGAATTTACTTAAGACACGGGGAACTGGCGACGCAGGCTATGAGGTGGTGAAATTAAGCCACATTCATGTCATACTCTTAATAATGTCAACACATATCACAACATTGATATATGTTACATATATCAGACTTATAATAAAATAGTGCTGATAACGGAGCAGGGGGCGGGGGGGGGGTGACTGCCGCTCCGAACCCACTACTCCACTCCGAAGAGGAAAAAAGAAAGTGTTCTGATTAAAATAAGGAAAGTTGGACTATATAACAATTGCGTTCATAAGGATAAAGTTTTTAAAAAAAATAAAAATGAAAGAAATAGTCCCTTCTCCCCGTGTGTGTCTGCCTGTCATGCACGGGTACGTGCGCTCATGTTGTTACAGCCGGAATTATGGTTCTGCGTCACACCAACGCAGAGCCTTCACCGTAGGGTCCGGCGTATGCTGCGCATCGCCGCGTACCCTACGCCGTAGGTTCTGCGTTGGTGTAACGCGGAACCAAAAATCAGCCTAGAGCAGCTCTGAGGGGAGACGGGAGGGAGGAGGGGGAGCGGGGGCTGCCGGGCCGCCGTCCCGAGTGTCTGGATGATTTGCTGATCCTACCGTTATTTTTTAAACTGTAAAAAGTGGGGGGGACAAATACATCATTTTGAAAAGACGGGGGGACATGTCCCCCCTGTTGCGCCGGGGAACTCACGGCGTTTAGCGCAGCAACGGCGTGCTGCCACTCACTCGCTTTATTTTATTGTATAGCCTACTATTTATATACTTATTCTAACTTTTACTGTGACCACCAAATAATGTGGTTTTCCTGTCCTCCACATCATATCTAGGTCTCCGTGAAAGTCAGTGTCACGGTGGCTGCTACTTCTCATACATTCTGACGCCAAACCATGGATCTGCGCCAAACAGGCTGCAGAAAGCCACTGCGCATGCTCAGCAGGCTCATCCATATGCATTTCTGGGCGTGATATGAGGCGGATTCAGCTACGCAACCTTCCAGCTGGACTGCGTGGAAGTCTGCGTGCACATGGTTTTATTGATCCGGATTTTTTTTTGCGCACGGCATTTTCGGCTTTTGAGAGTACGTGCACTTTTAGTATGAATCCTACGCACTCCATTTTAAATGAGGCCCCTGCTCTCCAACCACTCTGGGTCACTGTGGGCATACACACACTTCACATCAGTGTAATATGTGCAGAGTAACTCCAGAGTTTGTATCATCTAGGGCTAAGCATATCTGCTTGCAAACCTTTTGGTCTGGAGTCCTGGCGACTCAGAGTTTAGAGTCACAGTTTATATAGAAATTATCAGTGTACAAATTTGGATCTAAAAAGTCTTTTCAAATACTCTATTACCATCACTAATACCAGCTCAACAACAGTGCAAATGAACATATATACCAGGGGTATTCAACTAGATTCGGCCGGGGGCCACATCTGCAAAAGGACTGTATGGAGAGGGCCGCACAATTTGAAAATTTGGGGGTTTTCAAAATGTATTTTGCACTCAAAGACGAAGACTTATGTTTATATAATACATTTGTATTATACATTTGAATATATCTAGTTTACATATGAATTATGTATTAATTGTCTCCAGATATAGTCATTGTGAATGTTAAATATAATATTCAAATAAAGAAATATTTTAAATGCAAGTTCATTTTGAAACCATGCATTGTGCAAACTTAATGAAGTTGATATTGACCTACTTTTAATAAAACACGCCATAATGACAAAGCACCACTTTCCACCAAGATTTCCTTATTTGAATATTATATTAAGCATTTCAGTCCATAGTAGCCAGTTTGATGTTATAAATAAGCAACTAAAATATTAACCATAAGCTCATTTATTAATGACACATCTGTGCATTATATCAGCAAAACAAAACAATCACATGAAATTATAGGAGGCTTAGAAGTTCCATCTGAAATGCAAAGTCCTCACTTATTCAAATGAAAAAAATGTCAGGCCAATCCTAGAAGCCTAATGATGTCAACAAGTCCTCTGTACAACGGAGGTTAATAATAATGTGACAAACATTAACACTGTGCAACACTGGCAAAAAATCTGAAATAAAAAAAAAAAAAAAAAAAAATTCAACAAACAACCCCTTTTTTGAAATATGACCAGGGGCCACATAAAAGCTCCTGGCGGGCCGCATGTGGCCCGCGGGCCGCCAATTGAATATCCCTGATATATACCATTGTCTCCAGCACGTCACAAAATACACTTAAGCTGCACTTTTCAAATCAAACTGATGCCCATGTGCCTTAGTCACACCAGTGGTGATCAGAATTAGTTGTGTCATTGCAATTGAGGTCATTTCTGCAGCAGACATCAATATAACTGTTCATTTGCTGTTTCCTTTAAACACTTTGAGCTTTGTGCAGAGGATTTAGTTTGTACTTTTTCAGTTCATTTCTGCTCCCAAAAATAAAAAGAAGGTTGAGTCGTACGTCTCTATGAAGGCTGTTTTTGACCAGACAGTTTTAGGTCTGACCCGCCAGTCGCAGAGCTCACTAATGTGTCGATGGCAAATTGGCGGGAGGACGGCGGGCGGCCAACACATTACATCCTTGTTTGAACGATGCCTCAGAGAAGCTTACTGCCGCATCACAAAGCCATTGCTGCTGAACGAGAGACATTTCAGCCAAACACTGTATGTGCTGTGGGGTGGTGGTGGTGGTGGTGGTGGTGGGGGGTCCCCATTTAAGTTATAGCCAACGAGAGAGCAAGGCATTGGATGAGGTCACCACAGGGAAGGGAAGACTGAAGGGGAAATCAGGAAAGCAACACGGAGACGCTCAAAAAGAAGCCATCCAGCAGGCAGCTCCTTCTTCATTACAAAATATTTTTTACTCATCTTGACCACACGGTTTATACTAATCCAGACCTTTATGCATGTTCTTCGTCTCTTTGTTTCCCTTTGCAAGTTTTGATTCGTTCATCAAAGCATTTCAAATAGTAATCTTTGCATGTTTGTGCCTCGTTTCCCATTTCTGTTGATAAACTCTGATTTCAGAGACCTGTCGGACGACCAGTCAGAGTCACTGTGAAATCTTGCATTGTGCGACCCTCCATATGTGATTAAGAAGTTAATGTTAAAATGGAAATAACTTTAAGAGCAGCCATTACAAAACAGTGAGTCCTATAATCTGAACAGTGCAGCAGTCAGCTGACTGGAAATCACACGCTGAAACCAGCTTGACTAATACTGAGAGAAACATCCACCGTTTTCTTTTTTCTTTTCAATTAAACATACTAATACTCTCAAAATGGATGCACTGCTGTGCATGTGCTTGTGCACCTCAGCATGTGGCTATTAGTTGGGTTTGAATTAATAGGATCGAGCTGAGGGTTTGACTATAATTCAGGCAGCAGTGATGCATTCATTACTTATGGGTTTTGCACTCTTTTGCAGGTTTCTTTTTGTCTCGGCTACATATAACGTGGGCTCCACAATGTGGCAACGAACAGTTTTACGCAGGGAGTTGTAAATTATGTGTCAAGTTTAGCATGGCATGCCTTTGTTCACACCTGTAAGTTACAGAATAAAAACCCCAACGATGTCTTATCCTAAATATGGATTTATGTCTGTCCAGTGAATCTTGCAGGTCAGCCTTTCTTTTTGTTTTTTTTTTATTATTGGCTTACTTAATTGCCTCTGAATTAATACTGTTCATTCAGTTGTAGTAGTAAAGGAGATTTCACTCACATTTTACAGAAGGTTTGTGTACTTTAGCACGTTAACTACCACAACCTTTAGAATGACCTTTTGTGAAAAGTTAAGGATAATGGGGAAATGCTCGTACCCATACCTATTTAAATTAATTTTCTTTATACAAGGTTTAGCTTTTATTCTGGCCAGTGGGGTCATACCAAGATCAGTACCTCTTCTCAATGAAACTTTGTGCTTGTTAGGGCCCGAGCACTTACAGTGCGAAGGCCCTATTGTATCTGTAGGAATTGTTTTCCTTGTTTTTCTCGTTTTTTTTCCGACGAAATGAGGGCCTTTTTGCCCCTCTAAATGTGCCCCAAAAGTCACAAAATTTTGCACGCAAGCCAGGCCTGGCGAATAATTTTATATTTAATGGTTTGCATTAATGGGCGTGGCCTAATGGCTCAACAGCGCCCCCTAGAAAACTTTGTGCCTCGAGCCCCACAATACGGTTTGACGTACATGCATGGAAATCGGTACACACCTGTATCATGTCGCAATTTAAAGAAAAGTCTCTTGGCGCCATGGCCGAAACCGAACAGGAAGTCGGCCATTTTGAATTAATCGTGTAATTTTGGCGCAATTTATGCCACTTCTTCGGCCATTAATAACGTGCACCCAGGTGTGTTATACATCAAAATGTGCGTCTCCTGCGACGACGCACATTACTTTTCTCAGTCAAAAGCGTTACCATGGCGATGGTAGACGCTAAAAAGCGCGCCCCCCCTTCATCTGATTGGTCCATATTTGATAGTTCCTACTTTCTGCCATAACTTTTGAATGGTTTGACATACAGAGCCGTGGGTGGTGTCATCTGACTCGGTTTTGAATACTTGACCTTCATTGGCCTGAATTAGCCCCGCCCCTTCTTCTGATTGGTCGATATTTGATGGATCCTATTTTTTGCCATAACTTTTGAATGGTTTGACATCATGGGTGGTGTCATCGGAATTAGTTTTTTTAGTCCTTGATCTTTATTGGTGAAAATTGCCCGCGCGAGGGCCCGTTCATCGCTGCTTGCAGCTTTAATTTTTATATTGCAGTTTGTGGACAGTATAAACACATTTTTCACCATCTAAATGCTATTAAAATGGAAATCAGCCAGATACCACTCTTCACTATCTTAGCTGTACTGAACTGAAATGCTGCACATTATATACAGAAAAATAACCTTCTTTCCCACTTTGCAACTTTCCTTGCAGAAATGTTTGAAATTCAACGTGGATGCCCCAATCTGGCTGTCCAAGCAGCGGATCCTATGTACTCTCAACCAGAGCCTGAAGGATGTACTCAACTACGGCCTTTTCCAACCAGCTTACAACGGCAAAGCTGGCAAGTTTCTGGATGAGGAGAGACAGCTGAGGGAATACCCCTTCCCATCTATCGCTCCTGTACCTTACCTGGAGGTAGGTGATGATCAATTTGTGTGCATGAGGCATCGCTGAATGTGAGCTCCATCGAGCAGGAGGCAGGAGGACTGGTACATACCTCACATAATATATCTATGTTAACTTTAAACAATGCCCATTGATTTAAGGGTGCACCCGTTCATTTTCGTAATTCACTGCTGATTCCTGTGATTCCATAATACATTTTTATGTTCGACATCTCTGCACAGTGCAGCTCCATCTAGTGATACACATTCACAACCTAGAGTTACTTACTGTACATTAATGTCTTTATTGTTAAAGGAGCTTGAGGCCGGATTGTGGCAAGATTTATGAAAAAAATCCGTATACATTTTAAGTTTTCTAGTAATAATGTCAGATGAAGCGTTCCAAACCCAAAAGAATGAGCCCTCTAGTGTATCTCTCCTTTGCCTTGAACAGGCGGTGAGCTGCAAAATGTGCTGCAATTCGGTCCCGAATTTCCCGCGCTGGGCTGCGGATGTGACGTCACATGACGCTGCATGTGCGTTCTCCCCGTTCTCCCGTGCCGGCTTCACTGTTGGCTGCAGTACCCCCAACAACCGTCGTGGTGAAGGGTGGCGCTAGAGAGTCTCATTTCTTAAAAGGAGCCTCAAGCTCCTTTAACCTTGATTATAATAACTTGAAACTCCCACCTGTGTCATGTCTACTTGACACTATCTTAAGATTTGTAGCCTGACCTTATCAGGGTCATTACGATAATGCACTGCTGTGAGGTCTCCCTTTGTGGGTTTAAAGTTTGAAGGAAAGGGATGCAGACAGACAGAATCCATTAAGGAAAAAATGAATGCAGCATATTCAAAAGGTTTCTAAGCTTTTTGTTAGGGGCCTTTTGTGAAATATTGCTAAAAGGGTCTGAGAAATGGTGCAAACATCACTAAATGAAGTATGACAGGGAAACCCAATGAGCAGGATTGTGTATTGATCCTATGGGTGCACGTGTTGGTGTGTGAGTGGCAGAGAGAGCAATAGATCAAAGTGTGCATCTCTTCAGTAATAACAAATGCTTGGACCAGCCAAAATTATACAACCCGATCACAAACAGCATTTTTATTCAAACTCCATATATCAAGAAGGAGAATTCACAACTGCATGCGGTTCCACAGTATACTAGATGTCACCATTTCAGATATCAAATAATAACAATTATTGGATTGTATTACTGAATATTTTTGGGCTGCCCAAGTATTAGCCTTGAGTGGGAAACCCTGCTCTCGTGGTGTGTGCGAGTCAAATTTTGAAAGAATGACGGTGTGCTGAGTGACAGCGTGCTGCCTGTCATCTCTCAGATAATTGTAGTGCTTGTCCATCACGGCTCGTGATCTGAGAGACCCGCAGACACGTGAAATAACTTCACAGTCAGTGATGCAAAGATTTGGGATGGGTTTTCTGACAGGTTGTCTTTATTTTCAGTAATATTGTGATGTGTCAAGAGACGGGGTACACAACAAAAGTCCACTGAAGAGCAAAAGCTTGCCTGTGACACTCATAATTTTTGGGACATGTCATTATAAATGTAGCTAGACTGCTTGATTGGATTCTACAAGTGAATCCTTGGAGAGTTTTAGTTACTCTGCCTGCAGATCAATATCGCTGACACTCTCATTTGGTGTAGGACAGAACAGTGCGGACATTTAGTACTTTCAGGCACGTGGCAATGAAATTAAGCTGTATTTAAAGCTTTGTTGGTATTAGGAATGGGCGATATTTTACCGTTCACGATAAACCGTCAAAAAAATTCCCCACGATAAGAATTTGTCATCTCGCGGTAAAAACAATACATTCCCGTTGATGACGTTTTTGTGTAAAGCTGATTTATGGTTCTGCGTTAAATCCACGCACAACGTACAGGAAGGAAGGAAGGAAGGAAGGAAGGAAGGAAGGAAGGAAGGAAGGAAGGAAGGAAGGAAGGAAGGAAGGAAGGAAGGAAGGAAGGAAGGAAGGAAGGAAGGAAGGAAGGAAGGAAGGAAGGAAGGAAGGAAGGAAGGAAGGAAGGAAGGAAGGGAGAAAAGAGGAAGGAAGGAAGGAAGGAAGGAAGGAAGGAAGGAAGGAAGGAAGGAAGGAAGGAAGGAAGGAAGGAAGGAAGGAAGGAAGGAAGGAAGGAAGGGGGAGAAGGAAGGGAGAAAACAAGGAAAGGAGAAAGGAAGGGAAGAAGGAAGGAGAGAGCAGGAGGAAAGAAGGAAGGAAAAAAAGAAGGAAGGAAAAAAAGAAGGAAGGAAGGAAGGAAATGAGCCTGAAAGAAAGAAAGAAAGAAAGAAAGAAAGAAAGAAAGAAAGAAAGAAAGAAAGAAAGAAAGAAAGAAAGAAAGAAAGAAAGAAAAAAAGAAAGAAAGAAAGAAAGAAAGAAAGAAAGGAAGATAAATTCCCGTTGATGACGTTTTTGTGTAACAAACATGGCGGATCTGAGAGCGAGATAGATTTATAGTTACAAAGGTGGAGTTGAATTGGTATTTTTTTTATCGTCATTTTTATCGTTATCGGGATAAATGCCAGAAATTATCGTGATACATTTTTTAGTCCATACCACCCATCCCTAGTTGGTATGATCATTCTGGTTTATGTTTTTTTTTGCTAGAACTTACAATATAGTTAAATAATTGTGGAATAGCTGTGGACCGTATTTGTCTGCACGGATACGTCTCTGCTTCCTATCTTCGGTCATTGATCTTCTTGGTTGTACTCCATCATGGTCTCCAATAGCATCAGGAAATCCCAGTGCCTGTCGGTCTCCAGCACTCAGGTGAAGAAGCTAAACTAGAGCAAGGCTGCAGGTCCATATGGTGTTAGCCTCAGAGTCCCAAAGCTCTGTGCAGATCAGTTATGTGGGATTCTGCAGCACCTCATCAACCTCAGCCTGAGCCAGGGGAAGGATCCACTGCTGTGGATAACACCCTGCTTTGCTCCTGTAGCAAAGACATCTCATCCATTTGTTCTTAATGACTGCAGACCTCTTGCCCTGACATCGGATCACGAAAGGCGTAGAGAGACTTTTACTGGCCCACCTGATTAAGCAAACAAGCACTGTTCAGGAGGATCCTCTGATTCTGACTGCCTGATCGTCATGTTGTTGGAGTTGAAGACAACTTCATACATCTGCTTCAATGAGACCGCTGTCATCTGGACAAAGTAGGCCGTACTGCTAAGATCATGCTCTTTGATTTCTCCAGTTAATTTATTACAATTCGCCCTGTTTCACTGTGAGTGAAAACATTAAAATCTTAGATATTATGTGATTTATATAAGACCAGTCACTTATGGGTCTTTTGTGACCTGACAGAGAATGTCATGTTTTTAACATCTACACGGTCATGTTAGGTGTCAGTCAAATACTGTTATCTTGGAACTTTTCCAGAACCTCCTGTAAACCCAGTCTTAATGTTTAAATTGCTCACAAAGATGTAACCCTTTGCATGCCATGAAAGTAAATCAGATTAAGTCCTTGAGAGAGTCAAGTCTTTATTTTTTCAGTCTTTCCTAGTTTGCACAGCATTTACCATGTAAGAAACCGTAGAAGACACAAGTAGATGCCTCTACAATCACTGGGATTAATGACTACCCTGAAAACAGAGCATAATTTGTAAGATTGAAGGATTGTGTTCCTAATTGGGTGGTCAGGAGGACAGGAGCCCCACAGGGGACTGTACCATCACCATTCCTCTCCACTCTGCACACCTCAGACTTCCACTACAACCTGGACTGGACTGAACACAAAACAGTGATGCTGTCTACAAGAGAGAGAAGAGCAGACTGAACTTCTCGTGGAAGCTTAGGGGCTTAAGTGTTTGCGGCACGATGTTGCATATATATCTGGCGTGAAGAGTGCAGTCTCATCTGCAGTCGTCTGCAGGGGTTGCAGCATCAGAGCCAGCGGCTCTAACGAAGGCTGGCTCTGTTTAAGGTACTGTTGTGGCGCCTCTGAAGCTGACTGTGCAAAGAAGTATGCTTCATAAAATGAAAAACATAATGGACAGCACTGAACATCCCCTTGACTCTTTAATGAAACTTGATGAAAATGACTTCAGTATCTAATTTCCTTTCTGTAATTACGGAGACGTTGAATTGAACTGAACTGAATTTAAATGAGCACTGTGAGTGTTAGTAACTGAACTCAGACCTGTGGTGTGTACAGGTAGATGATAGATGAGCAGGCAAATTCTCAGCTGGTTTTACCCTGTTTGAAATTAAATACCATGTGTGTGTGTGTGTGTGTGTGTGTGTGTGCGTGTGTGTGTGTGTGTGTGTGTGTGTGTGTGTGTGTGTGTGTGTGTGTGTGTGTGTGTGTGTGTGTGTGTGTGTGTGTGTGTGTGTGTGTGTGTGTGTGTGTGTGTGTGTACACACTAGGTGTACCTAATGAGGAGGCTAGTGAGTGTGCATGTATTAATTAATCTAGACCAACATTAGGAGGTCACTGTTTGGGCCAATCCCAATACACCCCCTACTTTCTACGACTACCCCTAAAAAAGAAGCCACAGATTTTAGGGCACTTGAAATCTTCCCTGGGCCCTGTCCCAGTACTCCCACTACCCCCTACTTTTGCGTGCTACGTTACTGCATGGTTTACGTTCGGGTACGTAAGCGACTGCGTAGTTACGTTTGCACATACGTCACACCATATCAGGAAGCTGAGAGCCAAAAGCTGTTTTAATTTCAGCTGTAGCGCTGTTAATATGCCACTTTATTAAGTTTTAATATTTTTTCAGGCGTAAAAGTAACCTGGGCTCAGTTCATCCATATAACAGCGGCTTTTCAGAGAAGAGCCGCCGGCCCGGGGCGCAGAGCAGCTCACGGCCGGGTCAACCTGCGCCGTTGTCCCAGGGAGAAACCTGCAGCTCTGTGGAGAATTACCACTGGCTGAAATAAATCACTTAGGAAAATAAATATTGGTTTAATAGATGAAATCTAACAGTTGTAGCTACGCCTGTTAAGAAAATTTCGGGATCAAAACTGCCTGCCGGCTCGGGAGCTGATTTATGGTTCTGCGTTAAATCGACGCATAGCCTACGGCGTAGGGTACGCCGTACCCTACGTCGTAGGCTCTGCGTTGGTGTAATGCAGAACCATAAATCAGCCTTTATTCTGGCGTGATCTTTGCAACAACGAGAAAACAAGTGATTATGTACATTCACTGAGTGAATATTATGAAAGTAAAATATATATTTCCCACTAGAAATGTAATCAAAACGCATTTTTATGCAGAAACTAACTCAAAATATTGATTTTATTCACTAAAAAATAAGAAATGTCCGCCATGTTTTTTTTTTTGATTCAGTCCGCAAATGACGACGAAAAGTATTCTGAGAAATTTTTCTGGCCCTAGGTCAGCTAGGGTGCATCCGAAAACTCTCGGTCTGAAGGGCTAGATGCATAGCCACTACCCTCGTTTTCCCCACTACCCCTAGGTGAAAAGAGGAATTGGGACACCACTACCCTCACGGGAACGCGCAAAGTTTAGGGGTAGAGCTGAAAAGTAGGGGTAGTGGGTGTATTGGGACAGGGCGTTTGTCTGAAAGTGTGCTTTAAATCTTTGTTACTTTAAAGTTGGACACTTTTTTAGTTGTTTGCTTTCTTTTTTGTCTGATACTCAAGCTTCAGTGAGCAGTAAACAGGTTATTATGTGGAAACTATGATAAGCAGGAATGCTGGAAAGAGTTGACAGGCATTTACTGGCAGATATATGGTGCCTGTAATGAGATTGAAACATTATTAAAAAGTGACAATGTCTTTATCATCTCTCTATCAGGTCCTTTCTCTATTCTCTCTCATCCGACAAGCTAATTTAGAATAAATTATTATAAAGTTTTGTCTGCCGAGTTTATTCTGGTGTAGTAAATCCATTTTAAATGACTTCAGTGGAAAGTAGTTTTTGTTGTCTGGCAGACAAAAAGAAAAGTTGAAGGTTAAAATTCTGAGCCTGTATTGTTTGTCATGTTGTTACAGTTCCGCTACAAAAGACGTGTCTACACTCAGACGTACCTGGATGAAAAGCAATTGTCTAAGCTCCACACTAAGGTAAGACTCAACAGCTCTGGGCTCAGTGTTTTTCTTTTTAAAGCTGAGTGAACTGAGTGAATAGAAGACATTACAACACATACACATATCCTAGATAGCGTTGTGTCTGGGCCACTACAATAGTCCACACAGCAATGTTACTCTGTTTGTTGTTTCTCAACCCGATGAAGCAACGCCGTTCAGTTATTTATAATTTATAATTTGAAGCTTAAACTGGAGAGAGATTAATACTGTAGGGTTTTTGCAGAGCAAACCACACTTAGATCTGCCTAATCCTGATCATAAGTGGTCAGACTGATGCCATCTTTAGTGCAAGCTATGATCATAGACTGTATAAAACAATGGACAAAGCATTCAGTCACGTGACCCACTGGTTTCTGAAGACTGGTTTTGAAGCCTGTTGTTCTTCATGCGGGGCGCAGACATGTTGCCTCGGAAGCCGACGGAAACACATCCACCGTACAGTATGTCAATCAAAGTTAGTTTTGCTCCCAGCTCCTTCAGCCGAACCCTGCCGAAATATCTGCAGAGCTGCCGTCAGGCACTTACAGCGGGATGTACCATTTAACATGTTGACTCAATGGTGAAATCAAAAATGACCGTCTCGTTTAGCCGATGCTGGGTTAACACAAACAGCTGGTTGCTTCGCTAAGTGGTAGCATAATGATAACAGATGAGGAAGTGATAACGCCTAGCCATTGGCTGAGCTGACTGTCAATCAGTCATTTAAAAACATAAATGTAAATTCTCCTGGCATGATAAAAAGAAATTACAGTTGTCATGGCTGTAAATATCTTTATTTGTGCTCTTAATTTGGATATTTTAAACATGGGAGTCTATGGAGATTAACTCACTTTTGCAGCCAGCCTCCATCGGTCAGTCGAAGAACTGCAATCAACTGTGCGGAAGTAAGATGGTTGGCGCTTGGCTATGACCTGATGGGGCAGGATGGTTGAGTCATCAGTATGTGCAGCAGTAAACAAAGTGAAAATGACCCGCTCTGTAGTAGCTTGTTTGTGTGCCAAAAACAATTGGCAAAGAAGAGTGTGTTCCTGGTCATGATTTGGAAAAAAAGACCAATTTTGTGGGCCGCTCAGTGGAACAGTGGATTGGGCAAGTGGCTCATGTGCTCATGCTGCAGTCCTCCTGCAGTGGTCGCAGGTTCAAATCCTGGCCTGCACACCTTTGCTGCATGTCATCCCCATTCTCTCTCTCTACCTCCTTCCTGTCTGCAACTTGAATAAAGGGCCACTACAGCCCAAAAAAAAAGCTTAAAAAAAAAAAGACCAACTTTGGATGTCAGCTTTGCAAAGAGAGCATGCAGTATATAGCCTACCATGATATGATTCCGGCTGCAGATACAAGCATCATGTAGAACAACTTGCAGTGCATAGTGCTGACTTCACAGCTTCTCATAACACTTAAAGGAGCTGTATGTAAGAGCAATAATAAAACGAATCATAAAATGACCCCGATATGTCAACAGACATTTAAAAATCATGTTCATTTCAAATACTTATGTCACTGACAACAGCACTCAAGGCAGGATATTCCAGTTTAAAAAGAGGAGTTGCAGCCCTCAACTGATGTTGATGTTGTCATTTTTTGTTTTGGCCTGAAGCTCCACCCTCCACCTATCTCCCAATCATGAAGTCAGTATTGTTTCTGAAGCTCCACCCTCCACCTATCTCCCAATCACCAAGTCAGTATTGTTTCTGAAGCTCCACCCTCCACCTATCTCCCAATCACCAAGTCAGTATTGTTTCTGAAGCTCCACCCTCCATCTATCTCCCAATCACCAAGTCAGTATTGTTTCTGAAGCTCCACCCTCCATCTATCTCCCAATCACCAAGTCAGTATTGTTTCGGCATCCGGGTTGCCAGCTTGGCTCTAATTATCGCAGCCATGGCAGCTTACGTTCCTGCTGCATTCTGCAGCCACCTGGCAACCTCTGGTCGGGGGGAGGAGGGGGAGGGTACACGCCGCTCAACAATATTTTGAAAGTGACTGCAGTACCAGTTTTGGCCATTTCTTACAGACGGCTCCTTTAAGTCCTTTTGCATTTAATTTTTAGATTTTGTGAAGAAATTGCACTAGGGCATTCAGCATTTCAAGTTGAACAGAAAGAACCCAGTATTGGACACAGGTTCACATTATGCGAGGGCTCATTTGGTGTGATTACTTATAAAAGGGAAGGCCAGCGCATGTGTGAGATTTAATATTCATACTAAAACTTTTTCAAACTCAAACACCATTTTCCATCCACACTTGCTACGAAGCTCAGGAACCTGCACATCTGTCCCTCACTGTGTAGATGGATCCTGGACTTCTTATTGAACAGGTCAAAGTCTGTGCGGAACGGTACTGTTACTTCCTCTACACTGACTCTGAACACCGGGGCTCTGCCCCCTCCTTCGCCTCCTGTAAACTTATGACTACCTCTATGCACAGCCGTCCTGACCATCGAGTTTGTAGACGATGCCACCATCATAAACTGCATCATAAACAGCAAAGAAGCAGCCTACAGAGAGGAGGCTGCAGCATTTACTTTATGGTAAAGTCAACACCTCCTGCTCAATGTCAGTAAGACCAAAAAGCTGATCATGGACTGCAGGAGGCTACAAAGATGAGGTCACGCCCCCCTTTTACATTGAGGAGGCAGCAGTGGAAAGAGTCAGCAACTTCAGGTTCCTGGGGATAAATATCCATGAGGATCTTACAGGATCATACTGACATTATCATCAGGTCAGAGAGACAATGTCTCTTCTTCCTGCGGCGACTTAGAAGGTTTGGCATGGACACCAGTATCCTCATTAACTTCTAGAGACACATTATCGAGAGTGTCCTGGCTGGGAACTTCACGGCCTGGTACAGCAGCTGTGCAAGTGGTTGATCGGGTCAGATCTTGCAGATGTAGCAACAGCTCCTTCAACTTAATTAGCACTTTTCTAAAGTGTTGGATCTATACAGAATTTCAAATCAAAGTACCGCTTCCATGTGAGTTAAAGTACTTCTTCACTACCTTTTTGGTGGATTTGCATCCAGAAAAATCTGGTAAAAGTTGAAAAGGAAAAAAAAGAGTAAGTTTAAGAAGGATGTTCGCAGTTAAGGCCTGTGTTTGATGAATCATTCATGTGTGACCCAATGGACCCTTTTTGTAACGCAGAACACAAAGAGCTTTTCATAAGAACAACACATACCTAAACATACAGTAAAGAAATTTGGCAGAGGTCAAAGTCAATCAATGTCTGAATCTTATTAAAAGCTGATAGAAAAGGGAAATGTATGTTTTATTTCCTGTCTTGTGTATCATCCCAATGTTTCCTCAATCTTGTGTATTTTTGTCATAATATTCTACCCGTACCGCTGTGAATTTTAAATACATGTTTTCATGTCTAGAGTTAAACACATGATAATGTGCAGCACATTAAATGCAGCGAAATTAAACCTCAAATGTGTTTTAAACTCCAGTACATTTATATTGACATATTTTGCCTTAAAACAAGCTCAACATGTATTTGATGGACTTTTGTTTGTTGGTGTTTTGACGTGAACCACATAAAAGAAAAATTGCTCACTGAATCAAGAAATCAAGAAAAAATCAAGAACTGAATCAAGAAAAGGGCTGACAAACGTGGTGGTACGTGGTGGTTTGTGGGTAGGTAGTTGTAAAAAATACAGATAAAGAGATTCAGGATGGGACTTGGAGCAGCTGAGCCTGTTGACTGTTTATATAACTTGACATGGAATAATAAAGCCAATTAAAGCTGCAAGCAGCAATGAACGGGCCCTTGCACTCATGGCCACCGCCCTCCATAAGCATATCAGAAATGACACCACCCACGACTCTCTATGTGAAACCATTCAAAAGTTATGGCAGAAAATAGGGACAACCAATCAGAAGCAGGGGCGGGGCTAAGTTTCACCAATTACGGTCAAGGACTCAATACCGAGTCCGATGACACCACCAGAGCCGCCTTAACCTAATGTTAGGCCCTGGGGCTAAGAGGTTTTGTAGGCCCCCCATCCCCTCGACTTACATAGTCTTATTATAAAAAAATCATATTTTGATTAAGGTATCACTGAGCCCACTTGAGTATAAACACAAAATACACTTTTTATAACAACCACACACAGCAAACCAAGATGTGTGAAAGTTTACATATAATATAATTAACACACAGTAAAGCTGTAGTTTTGGGATCACTTCCACTTTTTATCAGAACTGTAAAATACAGACTGCTGCTGAACTGACAGCTGGACTGGACACAGAAATAATGTTGAACTAAACCTGCACAGTAAGGTCTGTGATGCAAATAAAGTTCCATGTTCATGTTTAACCATAGACTGTAAAGAAACATATAACATATATATATATATATATATATATATATATATATATATATATATATATATATATATATATATATATATATATATATATATATATATATATATATATATATATAACAACATATATATTGACATATAACAGCCCCCCCCCCTGGCCTCGGCGGGCCTTGTGAACCAATCACATGCACCTGCACAGACACACACATGCACACTCCATTCAGCACCATGGATAGCAACATGGCTTACTGTAATGCCAGCCAGGTACCAAAAGATGAAACATTATAGGAGATTTGCAGTATAATAGACAAACATGTAAGCAAATACGGAATGCATTTCTCTTAAGACACTGCAGACAAGCTAGCAATAAATACAGCCCTTGCTTACCTTTTTGGAAGTGCTTTCGCCTGAAGAAAAGGCCATGATAATGTACTTAAAATCCAAATCACGCACCAACCCCAGTTTGGAGAAGGACCGTTCTCCACTGGCGTTAGACTAACGCCAGTGGAGAACGGTCCTTCAATCTTCTCTGCTGCTTATATTGGCGTTCCGATTTTGACAGGACTCTGGTCCTATTTTCACCCAGTAGGCGCGAACATTCATGTTAACGCTGTTTCCCCAGCGGCCCGGGTCGCTGTTATAAGGGTCATCTGACTCGGGCCGTGCCTGGTCTGCAGCCTGGTCCTCTCTCTGGGTTTCGTGTGACCCGGGACCCCCCCCCTCCTCCTCCCCTCCACTGCGGGCGGGAGACCGCTCCTCTCCCGCTACATCCATCGGTGCGGCCGGCGCCTTCTCCCCTTCCTCCGATGGGTGGGTTGAGCTTCCCCCGCTTGGTCCATCACCAGCAGCAGGTTTAAAAAATCCTGTTAGCTTCGGAATGCTTTTAAGCAACTCTTTTTCACTAAGTTTTTTTTCTTTTCTGGGCTCTTTCTTTCACACTTCTTCCCCGACATTTTGCAACTGTCAATCAATCATAGCGGGACACACCCCAACACACTCTGATTGGTCACCCCATTGCTTAAGGCCCGCCCACAGTCCGTGGGGCCCACGTGGGTCACTCGAATTTGGATCAATCAGCAGCCCATAACGTGCATATAGAGTGATTGACAGGAAACCTGACAAGTTACAAAACAACATGACTTTTTCAGCTCATCATGACCCAAAATGATAGGCCCATGTAGTTGGCAGGCCCCTGGGTTTCAGCCCAGGTAAGCCTGTGCATTAAGGCGGCCTTGGACACCACCCACGACTCTTTATGTCAAACCATTCCAAAGTTATGGCAGAGAAAAGTATTCTAGAGGGCGCTGTTGAGCCATTTTGCCACGCCCATTAATGCAAACCATTAAATATCAAATTTTTCGCCAGGCCTGGCTTGCATGCAAAATTTGGTGACTTTTTGGGCACGTTTAGGGGGGCAAAAAGGCCCTCCTTTTGTCAGTAGAAAGAAAAAAAAAGAAAGAAAAATTCCTACAGATACAATAGGGCCTTCGCACTGTAAGTGCTCGGACCCTAATGATGTCTTGTTTGTGATTAAACTACAACAGTCATCCAATAGAGAGCAAGACCTCCCCTAAGAGGACAAATGTTTTAAATATATTTCACAATTGCATTTCTGATCCCAGACACAAAGAATTACTGTGTTTAAAGAATTGCCTAAACTAACGTGGTGACATAGCAATGGGACGCTTAACCCTGTTTAACCCGAATCCAAGGTTTGATTCTTTATATGGTATTGAGTATAAACTCTTTGAAGGGAATTTAAACCTTCTCTGTTCATCTAACAACCCTGTTTGATGTTAGCCTAGATTAGCATAGTAGCTTAAAGTGGACTAACCTTTTTGACGTAAATGACAACCTCATAGTTTCCAAATGTTCTTGTTGGTGTTTTGCACACTTACTCTCTGTAGAAAAGAATGGGATGCAGCAGTCTTATTCAGAGACATATAAGGAACTACAGTCTGGTGAAGCACCACGACCTGCTTTTCCTGGGGGCAGTGATTGCCTGCAGCAGTACCACTACAAGTGATCAGAGAGTTTAGTATATAACAGAGTATAATCAACTTTGTGAATCATGCATTGTGATGACTATTATAATCACTTACTTCATTAGATGTACTTGGGCTAGAGCACTTTTTTCAATTCAGGACAAGTTCAAATGAAACTGAGGAGACATGTCATACATAATTAAGATGTGGTCATCATCTAGTGTGTATGTAATATTATCTAGCTAAAACACACCAGGTAGCTACAGCTGCCATTACCATTTGTTACAGAAATTACAAAAAAAAAAAAAAGATACACATATGGCAAATTCCATGTAAGAACATAAGCCTGAGATTAGGCCGGGTGTACTCAAACAGACCTACCGTACAATCCTAAAGTATTTGCCGTGTACTGCAAAAACCTGAGTGCCGGAGTGGAAAGTTAATGAAGGAGCAGTTGGGTCAAAGTAATCCAAACAGATGTTCAGCTGAGGCACTGATGACAAGTTTGACACATCAACAAACCACCCATATATTGGTATAGTACTAGTCAATTATTGATGAAGCACAAGAAAATAAGTGTGCAGACGCAAGCTTCATTTCATTGGGGCTCATTGAGGAGATTTGGTGGACAGGCGTGATATCAGAGGAGATGTTAGAGAATGCTGCAAACCCAGAATCTGCGAGAGTGCATGATCCTAAGCAGGTGAAACGAGTGGAACAGACAGCAAAGAAAATTGGATGCATTTGCATCAGACCTTGTCAGATAGAGAATTGCTGGTCTCAACTGAACTCTGTTAGTGGGGTTTTATGTGTTACAGAGACAAATTACTGGAGCGCTCATGTTGAAAAGTATTATTGAACTGCCATTCTGATATGGCTTTCAGCTCTTTCCAGAATTGTTAATATAAAATGCCCCTTCCATTTAAACTGCCATTTTTAATCATACGTGAAACATGCTGTTTCATGTGATAATCTGAAAGAAAAAACAGTACACAAATAATACAACTATTCCTGATACTGCTTATGTGTGACTAATGTTCTTTGAAGTGCTTTTCTTCCTGTTAATAGACTAGACTGGTTGTGAGGACAGTTTAACAGCTTATTGCTGATTTAGCTCAGTAATAAGCTTCATTTTTATCCTATAAGAATATTTGGCTATATTTTTCATCTTAAAAGGATTTGGAAGGATTTCTTCAAATGCATCAGCATTTGTAGAAATTCAGATCTGTGGCCAGGATTCGTTCAACCAAGATTTTAGGATTAAAGTTTCAGTCTTGGCTATCAGTGAGAAAAGATTCAAGTTTTGATTCGACTTAACTGATGGAAAATAGTTTTCGACTAATTTCAGAGGTACATATCCCCGCTAAAACTGCTTAATATATATATATATTACTGGCAATTAAAGTCTAAATTGTAGACGTTCCCTTTGTAACACAGTATTATAAGGCTCTGAAAGGTTATTCCAGACGAAGTACTTAACACACTCTTAGGAGCCGTTTTGTGGACCAATTAAGATATTTTCTAGAAAATAACGAGAGTAATGGCAGAGCTGACATTAACAGGCATGGCTGGTAACTTT